>NW_024434583.1:0-4208 GCF_017639785.1 Mesocricetus auratus | reverse complement strand
GGGAGGCAGAGGCAGGTGGATCTCTGTGAGTTCAAGGCCAGCCTGGTCTACAAGAGGTAGTTCCAGGACAGTGTCCAAAACAATACAGACAAACCCTATCTCAAAAAGCAAAAAAAAATTGATTTTAGAGTTTGAGAGTCATCACATCATGAGGAGCTGTGTTAAATGGTCACAGCATTAGTAAGGTTGAGAACCACGGTTAAGGTCAACATCACCCACAGCTCAGGCTTGTCCCACTATATATACATTGGAATTTCTTTAATCATCTAATCCTGCCTCTGCTGCTCACTGCTGAAAAGAGAGTCCTGCCTCTCCTTCCTTGGCTGGGTCTTCACTGGTCTGAAGGAAGGGAAATAGGTCAGAGAATGAGGATCCTCCAACTTCTCATGATTTTGTGGTGCATTTACAAATGAAGTGGGACCTGTGTAAGAACTGAGTTCACTGACCAACTGTAAAACAGTTTTAGTCACTACAGAGAAAGCCATGGGCAAGAAAGAGGGTAAATTCCTTTCTGCTGTGATAGTAGTTTTCTTTAAAGGTGAGTAGTGAAGTGATAAATTTTAGACAATCAATAAAAGTTCTGACTGGCCACTTCTTGTGTCCACAAACCAGGTCATCAAGAAGTTGGGTAAAGAACTGAATTTATGGGATTGAGGGGATCTTGAGAGTCTACGATCTGTGACTGCTCTTCCAGAGGTCCTCAGTTCAGTTTCCAGCAGTGATATGTTGGGTCACAAGGATCTATAATGAGATCTGGTGCCCTCATCTGTCTTGCAGGCATACACCCAGGAAGAACACTGTATTCATAATTGGAAAGATGTGTTCAGACTTAGGCATCTCTTTCAGTTATGTTTAGGGTTTAGATGGGATAGACATGCTTAGGATAGGATATAGGTAGATTACAATTTCTTTATCATCTTCTATGTATATATGCTTTATATATGCTTGAGGCATTTTGTATATTGGCACAATTTAGTTTTGTTTAAAGTCTAAATCTTTTCTTTAGACTAAAAGGAGAATTGTAGGGAGAGATCTACTTAAACATAGAGCTGACCATACACCTTTGGGTGTGGGGACATGTATGTAGAACTTAAGGGAGATAAAACAGCTATTGAGAGGCATGGTCAGCACTAAGGGTACATAGATCTCTCCCTACACATAATAAATAAATAAATCTTTAAAAAGGAAATAGTTATTAAAAACAGAACTAAACTCATCATTAAACAAAATTGCTATAGTTACAGAAGTTCAAGCAAAATAGAGGAACTGAATAAAATGCTGTGGCCCTTCCTAACATGATTGTGTTTTCCAGGTTAAGATATATGTCCCAAAGAAACGATGTGGGCAGTACTTGCTATGCTTTAGTACAAACCCCAGTGTCTGGAGCTCATGGCTATAAAGCCTGTTTCAACTTTCTGACAGATATTTTGTGTTACAATTATTCCCAGTATCTCTTTTCTGCCTCAAAGCCTCTCCCACATAGACTCTTCACTGTGTTCTAATACATGGTCTTTTTTCCAATTAGCCTCAGCTGTCAACATGACCTAGCCTAGAGACATCTCAGTGAATATCAGTTGAGGTTGTGCTTAGATCAGAATATCTGATGGCTGTGTCTGAGAGAGGCTGTGTTGATTATGATTGATGTGTGAAGTCTATTCCTTTGAGTTGGCCATATCTCTAAGCAAGTAGACCTGGGCTGGGTAAGAGAGCTAGCATAGCACTAGAAAATAACAAAGCAAGAGAGATAGCTAGGAAGCAATGTTTCCTCATGTTTTACCTTTATTTATTGCTTGAGTTTCTAGCCTAAGTTCACACTAGGATGGACAGTGACATAGGGATATCAACCAAATAAACCTGTTCACTACCTGAGTTGGTTTGGCTAGAGAATTTAATCAGAAAGTTGGTACAAAATATGGGCATCAAATGTGATTTTCTTGTTGTTGTTTTGTTATCCAGCCCAGGAATGCCACTGACTCATGGCAGCTTTCTTCACAGCTTTTTAGTGCTTGGATTATGAGTCATGTATTCCAATCATTCATAAAAGATAGTGTTAGGTCAGAAGAGCTAGGTTCACAGTTTCTTGTAGAGTTAGGATTGAAAGTGACTCAGGCAATGAGAGCTATATAACAGTGTCTCCAGAAACTTATGTCATTTGGTTACATCCATTGTGCCATTCACAGAATTTTGGGGGATAATATGGGGTATTTGAAAACAATACCCAACTAGTGTGGAGTAATGGTAACTAAATTTAGTGCTTGTCAGGATTGCAAGAAGAGCTTACTCCAGCTTACTCAACACCATCTTAGTTATTATTATTTGTAGCAGTTAGTGGATGAATACTAGAAAATGGAATTCTAAGCCGGGCAGTTCTGGTGCACGCGTTTAATCCCAACACTCGGAAGTAGAGGCAGTCAGATCTCTGTGAGATCAAGACCAACTTGGTCTAAAAGAGCTATTTCTAGGACACCCTCCAAAGCCACAGAGAAACCCTGTCTCAAAAATTAATCTTAAAAACATGTAATTTTAAGTAAAATGTTTGAATATTCATACGTGTAATTTGTAGCTCTAGATTTTCATAGAAGTAGGAACTCTCTCCTTGGCATCATGGGGAATCTTCACATAGACAGTTTATAAGCTTATACAAGTATGCTGTGGTTACTATAGTTTAAGGTCTTCCCAGTCACGTGCCTATACTAATGAGTGGGATTATAAATTGTGTACATCTTTAATTGCCAACTCCATGGTGTGGCAAAGGCTTTTCTGTAATATTTAGCCATGGAGAAGTTTCAAACTGGTGTTTCTAACTATATAGACCCGTGGCTATTGTGAGATGACTTGTTAGTTTTAGGGTGTGTTTTTTCTCATGTATCCTATCTTTGAATAAAAACTCAGGATTTTTTTGTGGATAGGATTGAGAGTGTGTGTAAGGAAGTTTATTTCTTTTTCTTACAAAGTCTAAGAATGTTTTAGAAATTATAGTTGCCCTGATTTTCAAAATTAAATTAACCAATTAATGGGTATATTTGAGCTAGTTTCAATGGGTAGCTGTCCTGGATTTCAAATATGTAAACCAGGTTGGCCTCACACTTGGGGTAATCATGCTACATTCCAACAGCTGGGATTACATTTGTGAGGTCAGTATAATATCTTTTATCTTCTAGTTATTTTTATCTGCTAATATAGGTCTAAATTACTGATTTTGTATTGCAGAAAATGTAAAATCTGCTAACAAATGTAGCTCTTTCTTACTGGTACATGATCATTGGGATTGACATTTCCTCTTTTTCAACTGGGAATTAGGAATTTCAAGTTGAGATTAGTTAAATTTGTGATACATTTTCAGTGCTATGGAAGTATAGAGAGATTATGTGTGCTGAAGTGAAGCTATTATTTCTTTTTGGTAACACTGACAATGTACCAGAAAGGTACAGTCAAACATAAAATTGAGAAATAACAGTTTTAAGCCAGGCATTGGTGGCACAAGCATTTAATCCCAGCACTCAGCAGGCAGAGGCAGGTGGATCTCTATGAGTTTGAGACCAACATGGTCTACAAGAGCTAGTTCCAGGACAGCATCCAAAACCACAGAGCAACCTTGGCTTGAAACACTTCTCACTCCCCACCTCCTAACCCCTACCCCCAAAAAGGAAGAAAATTTTCCTGCCGTCACAGGATATGTTCTTTTAGGCCACTGAGAACAGGTTGTGATCCTTGTGGGGACACTCAGTGATTTCTTTTGTCATGGCCCTACACCTGCTTAGTCAGCTGACTTAGGATCACTTGGTGTTTGCAGGGAATGTAGGAGCCCAAGTTAAAAATGAGGAGAGCAAGAAATTAAGCATAGCCAGGATCCAAGCATGCCCTTGTCTCTAATTCAGCATAGTGAAACTATGTATGCAACCCTGGAGCTTGTTTTATACTATTATTGCTTCTTTATGTTTCTATTATAGCCCAAGCCATTATGGAGCCCCTCCTGCTCCACTCTTTTCTTAGCAAATTTCCTATTAGAAGACATTAGCTGTTATTTATGTTTTTATGTGTTTGAACTTTGCCTGCATGTGTTATATCTGTACCACTGGGATTTCTTGTATCTATTGATGCCAGAATCTTTGCAACTGGGGTTAAAGTTTGTCATGTGCTTTGATGTGGATTCTGGAAATCAAACCTATGTCCCCTAGAAGATTAACTAGTGTTCTTAATTGCTGAGC
>NW_024434582.1:0-784 GCF_017639785.1 Mesocricetus auratus | reverse complement strand
GCACAACAGTATTAATTGAAATTCTAACGTAATCTCGGTGCATGGAGAAGTGAAAAAGAAAACCAGGAGGTATAATGGCTCAGTCTAACCATGCCTGGACATGCAGTTTGAGATTTGATGGAAAAAATTAGAGTTTTGACACAATAACAGCACTCCTGTTTAAAATAATGTGGTTTAGAAGAGATTTTTCAGTGGTTTGAAGCACAGGCTGCTCTTGCTAGAGTACCCACGTTTGGTTACCAACATCCACATAGTTAACATTTGTGCAAAACTCCATTTTTAGGGTATCTGATGCTTTCTACTCACTTTCTGGGTCACCAACAACTCATTTGTCACACCTTTGGGCATTATGTAAAAACACATACACAGAAAGTTAATATAAACTATTAAATATACCTGTGCATTTTCTCACACTTCATAAATCTCACTATTTTGAGGCAGTGGAAGTGGTATTTTTTATGATATTGTGGCCTATCTTGTATACAAAATGAGTTTCAGGAATACAATGTCTTCACAGAAAACACTGTTTTCCCTACACCAAACATGGATTAGTAGTTATAATCACAGAAGAAGAAGAAGAAGAAGAAGAAGAAGAAGAAGAAGAAGATCAAGAAGAAGGCAAATGTGTCATATGAGCTTGTTGATCACTGTGAATTCAATGGAATGCAATTCCTCCACTTTGACGTAGAGAGAGGAAGTGGGACTTAAGAGGAAGACATTGAGTCCATCCTGGATTATATTCGAGATCACACTTCAAAATATATTAAAATTTATGTGTGATAAT
>NW_024434581.1:0-7456 GCF_017639785.1 Mesocricetus auratus | reverse complement strand
TTTTTTTGCTTAACTGCTTTTTTATTTTGTTCCCAACACCTAACATTTTAAGAGATTCACATCTAACATTTTTTTAAATTTTATTTTCCAGTTTAAATTTAGATAAGATACAAGGTTGCTTCACAAGTCAGTTCCAGGTCCCTCTCCCATTCCCTATCTTCCTCCCGAGCCCTCCCCCCCATTATCCCCTCATTTCCCCAGGGAGGGTGAGGCCCTCCATGGGGGTGTGCATAGTCTGTCATTTCATATAGGACAGGGCCTAGACCCTTCCCCAAGAGTTCAGGGTGAGAGTGCACCTCACATTGTTCTATGGGAGTCCAAAGTCCATGTGTATACTTGGGATGGGTACTGATCTGCTGCCCAAGGCTCAATAGATTCCCTAGGCCTCCTCACTGACACCCAGATTCAGGGGGTCTTGATCAGTCCCATGCTGGCTTCCCAGACTGATGCCTGGGATTCAAGAGTTAACCTTTGTCTGGTCAGCTGTTTCTGGGGCTTAAACCAGCCCAGTCTTAATCCCTTTGATCATCAGTCCTCCCTCTCTGTTACTGGCTTTCTTGAGTTCAGCTCAGTACTTAACCAAGGGAGTCTGCCTCTTCTTCGATCAGCCACTAAATAAACTTTCTGTTTCCCAGACTCTCTGGCCATAGGATTGTAGGCTGGCACTCCCCAGATCTATGTCTAAAATCCATATATGAGAGAGTACATGCCATGTTTCTCTTTTTGTGACTGGGTTACCTCACTCAGGATGGTTTCTTCTAATGTCATCCATTTGCCTGCGAATCTCATGATTCCATTATTATTTTCTGCTGAATAGTACTCCATTGTGTAGATGTACCACATTTTCTCTATCCACTCTTCAGGTGAGGGACATTTAGGTTGCTTCCAAGTTCTGGCAATTACAAATAAAGCTGCTATGAACATAGTGGAACAGACATCTTTGTTGTATGAATGGGCATCTTTTGGATATATGCCTAAGAGTGGAGTTGCTGGGTCTTGTGGTAGGTTTATTCCCTTTTTTCTGAGGAATCTCCATACTGATTTCCAAAGTGGCTGAACCAGTTGGCACTCCCACCAGCAATGGAGGAGTGTCCCCCTTTCACCACATCCTCTCCAGCATAAATTGTCATTGGTGTTTTTGATTTTAGCCATTCTGACAGGAGTGAGATGGTATCTGAGAGTTGTTTTGATTTGCATTTCTCAGATGGCTAAGGATGTTGAGCACTTTCTCAAGTGCCTCTCAACCATTTTAGGCTCCTCTATTGAAAACTCTCTATTTAGTTCTGCAGCCCACTTTTTAATAGGTTCCTTTGTTGTTTTGGAGACTTGCTTCTTGAGTTCTTTGTAAATTTTGGAGATCAACCCTCTGTCAGATGTGGGATTAGTGAATATTTTTCCCATTCTGTGGGCTGCCTTTTTGTCTTGCTGACTGTGTCCCTTGCTTTACAGAAGCTTCTCAGTCTCAGTAGGTCTCATTTATTAATTGTTGATCTCACTGTCTGTGCTACTGGTGTTATGTTCAGGAAGCTGTCTCCTGTACCAATTCGTTCAAGGGTACCACCCACTTTCTCTTCTAAGAGGTTCAGTGTGGCTGGATTTATGTTGAGGTCTTTGATCCATTTGGACTTAAGTTTTGTGCATGGCGATAAACATGGATCCATCTGCATTCTTCTACATGCCAGTCTCCAATTATGCCAGCACCATTTGTTGAAGATGCTTTCTTTATTCCATTGTATATTTTTAGCTTCTTTGTCCGGAGGCATCACCATCCCTGACCTCAAGCTCTATTATAGAGCTATAGTCCTGAACACAGCTTGGTATTGGCACAAAAATAGACAGGTAGACCAATGGAATCGAATTGAAAATCCGGGTATTAACACACACACGTATGAACATCTGATCTTTGACAAAGAAGTCCAAATGGATCAAAGACCTCAACATAAATCCAGCCACACTGAACCTTTTAGAAGAGAAAGTGGGTGGTACCCTTGAATGAATTGGTACAGGAGACAGCTTCCTGAACATAACACCAGTAGCACAGACAGTGAGATCAACAATTAATAAATGGGACCAACTGAAACTGAGAAGCTTCTGTAAAGCAAAGGACACAGTCAGCAAGACAAAAAGGCAGCCAACAGAATGGGGAAAAATATTCGCACATCTGACAGAGGGTTGATCTCCAAAATTTACAAAGAACTCAAGAAGCAAGTCTCCAAAACACCAAAGGACCCTATTAAAAAGTGGGCTCCAGAACTAAATAGAGAGTTTTCAATAGAGGAGTCCAAAATGGCTGAGCGGCACTTGAGAAAGTGCTCAACATCCTTAGCCTTCCAAGAAATGCAAAGCAAAACAACTCTCAGATACCATCTCACTCCCCCATGGAGGGCCTCACCCTCCCTGGGCAAATGAGGGGATAACGGGGGGGGTTGGGAGTAGGGCACGGGAGGAAAGGAGGGAATGGGAGAGGGACCTGGAACTGACTTATGAAGCAACCTTGTTTCTTATCTAAATTTAAACTGGAAAACAAAATTTAAAAAAGAGTGGGCTGCAGAACTACATAGAGAATTTTCAGTAGAGGAGTCTAAAATGGCTGAAATGCACTTGAGAAAGTGTTCAACAATCTTAGCCACCCGGGAAATCCAAATCAAAAGAACTGTGAGATACCATCTCACTCCTGTCAGAAAGGCTAAAATCAAAAATACTAATGACAATTTATGCTGGAGAGGATGAGGTGAAAGGGGGACACTCCTCCATCGCTGGTGGCAGTGCCAACTGGTTCAGCTAGTTTGGAAATAAGCGTGGAGTTTCCTCATAAAAATGGGAATAAATCTACCACAAGACCCAGCAACTCCACTCGTAGGCAAATATCCAAATGATGCCCATTCATACAACAAAGATGTCTGTTCCACTATGTTCATAGCAGCATTATTTGTAATAGCCAGAACTTGGAAGCAACCTAGATGTCCCTCAACCAAATAGTGGATAGAGAAAATGTGTTACATTTACACAATGGAGTACTATACAGTAGAAAAAAAACAATGGAATCCTGAGATTCTTAGGCAAATGGATGAAACTAGAAGAAACCATCCTGAGTGATGTAACCCAGTCACCAAAAGAGAAACATGGCATGTACTCTCTCATATATGGATTTTAGACATAGATCTGTGGAGTGCCAGCCTACAGTCCCATTGTCAGAAAGTCTGGGAAACAGAAACCTCATTCAGTGGCTTATGGAAGAAGAGGCAGACTCCCTCTTCTTCTGAGCTGAACTCAAGAAAGCCAGTAACAGAGAGGAAGGACTGATGACCAAAGGCATTAAGACTGGCTGGTTTAACCCCCAGAAACAGCTGAGCTCACAAAGGTTAACTCTTGAATCCCAGGCATGAGCCGGGGAATCCAGCAGGGGACTGATAAAGACCCCCTGAATGTGGGTGTCAGTGAGGAGTCCTAGGTAATCTATTGAGCCTTGGGCAGCAGATCAGTACCCATCCCGAGTATACACACTGAC
This sequence comes from Mesocricetus auratus, assembly GCF_017639785.1. Taxonomy (NCBI): domain Eukaryota; kingdom Metazoa; phylum Chordata; class Mammalia; order Rodentia; family Cricetidae; genus Mesocricetus; species Mesocricetus auratus. Next base: position 3,948 of record NW_024434581.1, on the reverse strand, counting down.
TTTGGACTCCCATCCAACAATGTGTGGTGCACTCTCACCCTGAACTCTTGGGGAAGGTTCTAGGCCCTGCCCTATATGAAATGACAGACTATGGACACCCCCACGGAGGGCCTCACCCTCCCTGGGGGAATGAGGGGATAATGGGGGGGTTGAGGGGATGGCACGGGAGGAGGGGAGGGAAAGGGAGAGGGACCTGGAACTGACATGTGAGGCAACCCTGTTTATCTAAATTTAAACTGCAAAATAAATTTAAAAATTAAAAAAACACACTCAGCAACAGAAAAACCAATATGACTCTGTCAGAGTCTAGAGAATCTACACCAGCAAGACCTGAAAATCCCAATGCAGTTGAAGCAGAAGAGAATGACCTTACAAACACTGTCATGAAAATGATAGAAGCCTTTAAGTAGGATATGAAAAAAACCCTTACAGAAATGAAAGACAAAAACAAACCACAAAGTAAAGAAATGGTGGAAAAGACAAAGCAAAAATTGCAAGAAATATTTCAAACACTGCAAGGGTTGAAAGCTGATACAAAGACAATAAAAATGCACAATAAAATACTAGCAAATCAAATCCAAGAACACATCAGAAAAATCATCCACCATGATCACGTAGGCTTCATCCCAGGGATGCAGGAATGTTTCTACATACAAAAATCCATCAATGTAATGCATCATATAAACAATCTGAAAAAAACACATGATCATCTCACTAGATGCTAAAATGCCTTTGACAAAATCAAACACCCCTTCATAATAAATGTCTTGGAGAGATCAGGGATAACAGGAACATATTTAAATATAATAAAGGCAAAATATAGCAAACTGACAGTCAATCTCAAATTAAATGGAGAGAACCTCCATGAGATTCCTCTAAAATCAGGAATGAGACATGGTTGTCACCTCTCTCCATAACTATTTAATATTGTTCTTGAAGTTCTAGCTAGAACAATAAAGACAACAAAAGGATATCAAGGGGATTCAAATTGGAAAAGAAGTCAAACTATTTGCAGATGGTATGATAGTTTACATAAGTGACCTGAAAAACTCTACCAGGGAACTCCTACAGCTGATAAACACCTTCAACAAAGCGGCAGAATACAAGATCAACTCAACATATCAGGAGCTCAACTATATACAGATGATAAAAGGGATGAGAAAGAAATCAGAGAAACATCACTCTTTACAGTTGCCACAACATAAAATACCTTGTGGTACCGCTAACCTAAACAAATGAAAGACCTGTAGAGTTAAATCCTCGAGTCTTTAAAAAAAGAAATTAAAGAAGATACCAGAAAATGGAAGCATTTAGCACGATCTTGCATAGGTAAGATCCATGTAGTAAAAATGAAAATCTTGCTAAAAGCAATCTACAGATTCAATGCAATCTTCATCAGATTCCAGCACAATACTTCATAGACCTTGAAACAACAATTATCAACTTTATATAAAAAACCAAAAGACCCAGGATAGCCAAAAGAACCCAGTACAATAAAGGGACATCCAGAGGCTTCAGCATCCCTGACTTTAAGCTCTATTATAGATCCTGAAAACAGATTGCTATTGGCACAAAATAGACAGGTAGACCAATGAAATCAAATTGAAGACCGTGATATTAGCCCACATACCTATGAACATGTGATTTTTGACAAAGAACCTGAAATTAAACAATGGAAAATGAAAATATCTTAAACAAATGGTGCTGGCATAACTGGATGCTGGCATGTAGAAGACTGCAGATATATCCATGTCTATTGCCATGCACAAAACTTAAGTCCAAATGGATCAAAGACCTCAACATAAATCCAGCCACACTGAATCTCTTAGAAGAGAAGGTAGGTGATACCCTTGAACAAATTGGTACAGGAGACCACTTCCTGAACATAACTCCAGTAGCACAGACACTGAAATAAACAATTAATAAATGGGACCTCCTGAAACAGAAGCTTTTGTAGGGCAAAGGACACAGTCAGTAAGACTAAATGGCAGCCAACAGAATGGGAAAAAATATTCACCAACAGTACATCTGGAAGAGGGCTGATCTCCAAAATTTACAAAGAACTCAAGAAGCAAGTCACCAAAACACCTTCCGATTAAAAAGTGGGGTATGGAACTAAATAGAGAATTTTCAATAGAGGAATCTAAAATGGCTGGGAGACATATAAGAAAGTGCTCAACATCCATAGCCATCAGGTAAATGCAAATGAAAACAACTCTTCAATACCATCTCACTCCTGTCAGAATGGCTAATAACAAAAACACCATTGAAAGTCTATGCATGGAGAGGATGTGGAGAAAAGGGAACACTGCTTCAGTGCTGGTTGGAGTGCAAACTCATACAGTCACTTTGGAAATCAGTATGTAAGTTCTTCCAGAAAATGGAAATCAGTGTACCACAAGATGGAGCAATTCCACTCATAGGAATATACCTAAAAGATGCACATTCATACAACAAGAACGTATGTTCAACCGTGTTCATATAGCCCTTATTTGTAATAGCCAGAACCTGGAGGAAACCTAGATGTCCCTCCACTGAAGAATGGATGGAGAAAATGTGGTATAATTACACAATAGAGCACTATTCTGGGGGAAATAAACACAATGTAATCTTGAAATTCGTAGGCAAATGGAAGGAACTAGAAGAAACCACCCTGAGTGAGGTAACCCAGTCACAACAAGATAAAAATGATATTTACTCACTCATATGTGAATTTTAGACTTAGAGCAAAGGAGTACCAGCCTATAATCCACAACACCAGAGGAGCTAGGAAACAAGGAGAACCCTAAGTGAGACAGACATACATGGTCCCCAAGAGAAGGGGAAAGGGACAAGATCTCCTGAGCTAATTGGGAGCATGGGGGTAGGGGAGTGGGAGATAGAAGAAAGAGAAGGGGAGAAGAGGAGGGGAGAAGGACAGGAGAAAGCATGAAGATGGAGTCTGGGGAAGAATAGAGAAGAGTAAGAAAACAGATACCATAATAGAGGAAGCCATTATAGGTTTAAAGAGAAATCTGGCACTAGCAAAATGTGCAGAGATCTACAAGGTTGACCCCAACTAACACTCTAAGCAACAGTCGAAAATCTGTCATAAATGCCCTTCTCTGATATTGAGATTGACGAGTACCTTATATTGCATCCTAGAGCCTTTATCCAGTAGTTGATGGAAACAAGCAGACACCCACAGCTAAACACTGAGATGTGTTGGGGAAGTCCTGTTTATATGCCAAAAATGCACTGTTGTCCAACAGGGAAGCAAGATACGTGGGACTAGGGGTCAAGGAGGACTCTGGGTAGGAGAAACACAGGGAGTCAAGATGTAACCGCCATAGGGATAAGAAGCCCAGAAACATCTCCGGTAAGAGAAATACTTAGATTAGCAATTATGGGATAAATACTTAAGTCAGAGCTAGCCAGTAAGAAACAAGCAAGGCCAACAGCTTCATAATTAATAGAGTGTCTTGTGTGTTATTTGGGGACTACAACGTAGCAGAGCCCAGGAGACTGGTGGGTGAAAAACCAAGCCGCTGGCAAGGAAAAGTCTTCTCTTTACATAAGAGATGAACTCTGGAATACAGTTGTAGAAAGAGAGGAGTGATGAGCAAAGGGGTCAAGACCAGACTGGAGAAACCCACAGAAATAGCTGACCTGAACAAGGGGTTGCTCATGGACCCCAGACTGATATCTGGGAAACCAGCATAGGACTGTTCCGGAACCCCTGAATGAGGATGTCAGTTGGAGGTCTGGTTAATCTTTGGGGCCTCTGGTAGTGGATCAGTATTTATCCCTAGTACACGAAAGGACTTTGGGATCCTCCACCACATAGAAGGATACTCTCTCAGCCTAGACACACGCAGGAGGATCTAGGCTCTGCTCCAAATGGTGTGATAGAATTTGAAGATCTCCCTGGGAAGCATCAGGCTGGCCTCAAACTCACAGAGATCTGCC
>NW_024434580.1:0-28340 GCF_017639785.1 Mesocricetus auratus | reverse complement strand
TGATATTAATGCCTGGAAGTTGGATGCCAAACTTGGCAGAAACTGAATCATATACTCAAACTGTATGAGAGAATTCTTACACGCTTATGTTCATGAACACTAACCATACAAGTTTGTTTGCAAAACCATGCGACTCAAGAAAAAACACATATAGCACTCTGTGAGAAACTACACGCTTAATTAGATGAACTAATATAATGTGTGAGAAACTACATGCTTAATTTCTCATGGTAAAATCCATAACTATGAAAGTAAATAAATAATAATTGATTGTGTATCTACTCTAATACTTGATATAATCACAAAAATAAAACCCTTACTTAAGAACATTTAGGTAAAATCTAATGGCATAAGAAAGCTCCTTATGTAAACCCTATACTGTCTAATTTAAAGTATATGCTGGTGCCTGAATTACTTAATACCTGAAACCCAATGATGTGTAACTTCACTGTGAAATCAGGGCTAATGTCATGAAAACCTACGATACCAAACTGTTTGAGACTCCATGCTTATGTTCATGAAAACTAACGATACAACATTGTTTGTGAAACTACGCGCTTAACTCCATGAAAACTATCGATACAATACTGATTGAGAAACAACATGCTTAACTTGATGAAAACTAACGATACCAAACTGTTTGAGACTCTACATGCTTATGTTCATGAAAACTAACGATACAACATTGTTTGTGAAACTACGCGCTTAACACCATGAAAACTAATGATACAACACTGTTTGTGTAACTACTTGCTTAACTCCATGAAAACTACCAATACAACACTGTGTGAGAAACTACATGCTGAATTTCATGAAAACTTACGTTAGAACACTGGTGGTGAAACTACTTTTTTGAGAGGTATATGCTGGTCCATTGTCTGTTTTTAAAATTCTGGGTTTTCCCCAAGCACTCCAGGCCTCAAGGCAATGTTGAATCACATATGAGGCCTTTTCCCCTGTTAGGGGTGTGGCGAACATTACGCCAGAACAGGTGTCAACAGAAACATGAACATATTGAAGCCTTCCAAAAGAGGGAATATGAGTAACATCCATCTGCCACATCTGCAATGGTCTAATGCCACGTGGGTTTATTCCCATGTGGGGAGTAGGTAAGAATTCGCAGCAATTCTGGCATTGAGTAACAATTTCCCTAGCCTCTTTCCTGGATAGAGCAAAACGACGGCGCAAGGTCTCAGCCGTCACATGAAAGCGCTTATGGAATTCTTTTGCTGCTTGTGCATGGGTAGACAAGGCAGCGGCCACCAGCTTTGTAGCCTTGTCCGCTAAGTCATTCCCTAAGGACATGGGACCTGGGAGTCCAGAATGTGCTCGGACATGGGTAATGAAAACAGGAAATCTCCTATTTAACAAGGCAGCTTGTATCTTTTGAAAGATGTTAGCAACTCTGCTGGAGGATCTTATTATTCCAGCTATCTCAAGGAGATTAACTGCATTAACCACATAAGAGGAATCTGATACAATATTGAGGGGTCCTGGAAAAGCCTCAAGAACCTCCAGTACTATCAGACATTCTACAACTTGAGGTGAAGTTTCATTATATTGTTTAGATATAACCCTATCCTTGACCACATAAGCTCCCATACCAGTTTTTGATCCATCAGTGTACACCACAGTCCCATCTGGGAGTGGGTCTTTAGCTGTCACTTGTGGAAACACTATAGCCTGGTTTAGGGCAAACTGTAAAATTGGATGCTTTGGAAAATGATTATCAATTTGTCCTGAAAAGGAAGTAACTAAAACTGCCCAATCACTAGATGTGGCTGCCAAGGTCTGAACTTGTGCAGCAGTATAAGGCACAATCAAGGAATCAGGATCCCTGCCAAAATGTGTAACAGCTGCTTTTATTCCGCGAAGCGCGAGCTGTGCAACAGCATCAGGGTACCAGTCAATAATCTTAGCAGGGGAAGCATTTGGATGAATCCAAAGTAATGGTCCATGTTGCCACAGGACTGCAGTTGGCAATTGAGCTGTCTTAAAAACACACAGATTAAAAGGTAGTGACTCCTCAATACGTTGTAATTGTGCTTCCTGTAAGGCCTCTTCCACCATCTGTAAGGCTCGGTGGGCGGCAGGGGTAAATTTTCTGGGTGAGGAGATATGAGGCTCACCCTCCAGGAGATCGAAGAGGGGTTTTAGATCAGCAGATGGAATTTTTAAAAAGGGCCTCAACCAATTTATATCTCCCAGAAGTTTCTGAAAATCATTTAATGTTTGTAAGTGGTCTTTGCGAATTTCTATTTTCTGAGGAACTATATTTTTGGGAGTAATCATTGAGCCCAAAAAGAGGCCTGTATCTGCAATTTGAACCTTTTCTGAGGCAATCTCTAATCCCCACTGTTTTAATTCAGCCACCAGCATGGGGAAAGCCTTTGTAAAACATCTAACTCTTTGTGACAAATAAGAATATCGTCCATATAATGGATAACGATTAAAGATGTAAATTGCTTCCTAATTGGCTCCAAAGCCTCCTGCACATACAGCTGACATATTGTTGGGCTATTGGCCATGCCTTGCGGCAGTACCTTCCACTGAAATCTCTTGTCTGGTTCCATATGATTAAGAGAAGGGATAGTGAAGGCAAACCTTGGTCTATCCCGTGGGTAAAGTGGAATAGAGAAGAAACAATCCTTAATATCTATAATAATAAGCTTCCAATCTTGAGGAAGTGCAGAAAGCAAAGGAAGGCCTCTTTGAACAGGGCCAAAAAGATGCATCTGATTGTTAATGGCCCGCAGGTCATGGAGTAATCTCCACTTCCCAGATTTCTTCTTAATAACAAAAATTGGTGTATTCCATGGGGAGGTAGAAGGCTCTAGATGCCCCAGCCGTTCCTGTTCTTGCACTAATCTTGTGACAGCCTCTAATTTTTCAGAGGATAGAGGCCATTGAGAGACCCATAACGGCTCCTCTGTTTTCCATGGTATGGGTCGTGAAGCCTCAACGGCCCCTAAATAAAACCCAGTCCTTTTCTACCCCGATTTCCGTGTTGCGTAATGGGTTTTATTCTGCCTTGTTCTTGCCTACCCAAGCCTCTACCGTTTGTATACCCCATCTTTGCCATAATGGCTGATGCCTGGGGGAGTATTCATTAGTTAGGGTCATGCCCATGGCTTGTAACACATCCCGTCCCCATAAATTTACAGGGAGTGGCAACACATAGGGGGTAAAACATCCCTGTTTGCCCTCAGCATTCCGCCAGGTTAAGGCTGAGGCACTGATGGCAGGAGAGGACTGGTATCCAAGACCTTGTAGAGAATGAGATGAAACAACAGTGGGCCAAGACTTCGGCCACCAATGGAGTGAAATAATGCTTTTGTCTGCTCCCGTATCCATTATCCCTTCAAATTCTTTTCCATTAATTAACAATTTTATTGTAGGTCTCTCATTTAGGGGTATAGCCAGATAGGCTGAATCACTTCCAGAAGATCCCATAGCCCTTTTTTGTAAAGTGTAGGTTTCTCCATCCCCGAGGGAGGGCAGCAACACCAGTTGTGCAATTCTATCTCCCTGCTTTATAGAAAATACACCCCGAGGGCTAGAACAGAGAACTTGAATCTCCTCTTTATGATACGGGTCAACAATTCCAGGATATATAATGAGTCCCTGTAAAGTTAAGGAGCCACGGCCCAGAATAAGCCCAATGGTGGCAGGGGGCAAAGGTCCAGGGGAATGGACTGGGACCGGTTGAACATTCATTTGGGGCATGAGTAAGAAGTCGGAGGCGGCACGCAAGTCCATTCCGGGGTTCCTCGGAAACCTCTACTTCCTCTTGATTGCTTTTCTGAAATTGGTTCCCATATTTCTGAGGGCCCTGGGACCATGGGCCCCGTGACCCGTTTTTTGATTGGGGTACCTTGGGTTCTTCAATAGGGGGCAGAAGCCTCCCTTTTACATCCCGGACTGACCTGCATTCGCTAGCCCTATGATAACCTTTACCACAACGATGGCAAAGCTTCGATTCTCTTGTTCTTTCAGGGGCTTGACAATCTTTCTTAAGGTGCCCCATTCTCCCACAATTAAAACAAGCTTTTCGACTAGATAAATCTCTATACCTGTGCGTTTGTAAAATGGCGGCAGCTAGTCCTGCATTGGTTAGGGGTCCCCCAGCTCCCTGCACACTCTGAGCCAATCTTGTAAACCTTTGCTTTTGCGAGGGCGATAGCCGCTCGACATTCCTGGGTTGCTTGTTCATAGACAAGTTGCTCAATCAGGGGCATAGCTTGTTCTGAATCACCAAAGATGCGACTGGCGGCCTCTGTCATTCTGGCCACAAAGTCTGAAAATGGCTCTTGGGGTCCTTGGACAATCTTTGTAAGGTGTCCACTGGACTCTCCCTTTTGTGAGGGCCTTCCATGCTTTAATAGCGGCGGCTGACACCTGACCATAGACACCCCAGATGTAGTTGGTTTGATTAAGGGCATGTTGACCCTGACCTGTCAGCATTTCAAATGTCCACTGCCTCTGATTCTCATCTTCAGCCGTGGCATTAACTCTAGCTTGTGCCTGGGCTGCATCATACCAGAGAGCCTTCCATTCCATGTATTGTCCCATGTTGGGAAGCACTGCTTTCACTGTCGTCTGCCAGTCAGTGGGAGTCATGGCAAAATTAGCAAGCCTTTCCACCTGTAATGTGGTAAAGTTAGCATTGACCCCATAATTACGAACGGATTCGGCCAATTCTTTGATTTGATTGTAATCTACAGGGGTATGTACTCTTCCGCCTTCCGCATTCTCGAATACTGGAAAAGCTACTTGTATTTTTCTCCGTTCCTCTAAAGGTAAAAAGGAGTCAGTACCATTATTCAGCCGAAGCTCATACTGCGGAGGCGCTAAGGAGCATGAGCCCGCCGGATTTATAGGTGGTGGCCTCACATTCATTTTTGTTTTCAGCGGCCGGTGTCTATCAGGGTGATATCTTTCTTCCTCATACCGTGCCACCTCCTCCTCTAGACAACCTTCTTCGCTAGAATACAGAGTGTCAGAATCAGAATTATCTAGCTCCAAGGCTTCTAGCTCTACTGTAGGGTATAGACTAGATTCTGGCTTTTTCTTTTTCTTAGATTTGTTAGGGGGTGAATGATCACTCCCTTCTTTCTCTCCCCCTTTCTTAACTTCTTGGGGAGGGCCTTTTTCTTAGACATGTCTTTCCTTTTGCGAGCTCCCATTCTCTCACTCCGTTCAGTTTCTGACATGCTATCCTGAACTTCCTCTAAGGTTCCCTGACTTTCTATTATAGCAGGGTGACAGGCCTCATCCTCCAAACCGTTTTTAACTAGCTTCCAAATGGCTTTGGTACCTAAGTGGAGATCTCCTTCTGCATGCTTCCTGTCTAGTTCTTTACCTAGCTTGTTCCATGAGGCCACAGTGAGGGACCCGGAACAAGCATACCATGGTGCCACTCTATCTACCTCCTTCACAAAATTTTGAAGTGTTCGTGGTGCAATTTTAAGAACACTCGGATCCTTCTGCAGTAAAGATTTAATGCATCTTGAGAGATAGATGATCAGCTTCTTAGAGGAGAGACCCCAAGCTAAGAAACCCAGCCCCTTATATAAGCCTAGGAGCTCCGAGTGAGACATGTAGAGCCGGGATTGGTGGTTTGCACATCACCCCAGATGACGCCACGGGAGAGGCACAGCTTAAACGGTTAACTCCAACTGACAGCAGATGTCAGCGCCATCTTCTAACGGTTAACTATAACTGACAGCAGATGTCAGCGCCATCTTCTAACAGCAATAGCGATAGCGAGGGCGGCTCCTCACATGTGAGAACCTGCATGCTTAACTTCATGAAAACTTACGATATAACACTGGTGGTGAAACTGCTTGCTTAACTTCATGAAAACTATCGATACAATACTGTTTGAGAAACAACATGTTTAACTTGATGAAAACTAACGATACCAAACTGTTTGAGACTCTACATGCTTATGTTCATGAAAACTAACGATACAACTTTGTTTGTGACACTACCTGCTTAACTTCATGAAAACTAACGATACAACATTGTTTGTGAAACTACTTGCTTAACTTCATGAAAAATACACATACAACACTGTTTGAGAAACTACATGCTTAATTTCATGAAAACTTACGATACCAAACTGTTTGAGACTCTACATGCTTATGTTCATGAAAACTAACGATACAACATTGTTTGTGAAACTACGTGCTTAACTCCATGAAAACTATCGATACAATACTGTTTGAGAAACAACATGCTTAACTTGATGAAAACTAACGATACCAAACTGTTTGAGACTCTACATGCTTATGTTCATGAAAACTAACGATACAACATTGTTTGTGAAACTACGCGCTTAACTCCATGAAAACTAACGATACAACACTGTTTGTGTAACTACTTGCTTAACTTCATGAAAACTACCAATACAACACTGTGTGAGAAACTACATGCTTAATTTCATGAAAACTTACGATATAACACTGGTGGTGAAACTACTTGCTTAACTTCATGAAAACTATCGATACAATACTGTTTGAGAAACAACATGCTTAACTTGATGAAAACTAACGATACCAAACTGTTTGAGACTCTACATGCTTATGTTCATGAAAACTAACGATACAACATTGTTTGTGAAACTACTTGCTTAACTTCATGAAAACTATACGATACAACACTGTTTGAGAATCTACTTGCTTAACTTCATGAAAACTATCGATACAATACTGTTTGAGAAACAACATGCTTAACTTGATGAAAACTAACGATACCAAACTGTTTGAGACTCTACATGCTTATGTTCATGAAAACTAACGATACAACATTGTTTGTGTAACTACTTGCTTAACTTCATGAAAAATACACATACAACACTGTGTGAGAAACTACATGCTTAATTTGATGAAAACTAACGATACAACACTGTGTGAGAAACTACATGCTTAATTTCATGAAAACTTACGATACCAAACTGTTTGAGACTCTACATGCTTATGTTCATGAAAACTAACGATACAACATTGTTTGTGAAACTACGTGCTTAACTCCATGAAAACTATCGATACAATACTGTTTGAGAAACAACATGCTTAACTTGATGAAAACTAACGATACCAAACTGTTTGAGACACTACATGCTTATGTTCATGAAAACTAACGATACAAGTTTGTTTGTGAAACTACTTGCTTAACTTCATGAAAACTATCGATACAATACTGATTGAGAAACAACATGCTTAACTTGATGAAAACTAACGATACCAAACTGTTTGAGACTCTACATGCTTATGTTCATGAAAACTAACGATACAACATTGTTTGTGAAACTACGTGCTTAACTCCATGAAAACTAACGATACAACACTGTTTGTGTAACTACTTGCTTAACTTCATGAAAACTAACGATACCAAACTGTTTGAGACTCTACATGCTTATGTTCATGAAAACTAACGATACAACATTGTTTGTGAAACTACTTGCTTAACTTCATGAAAACTATCGATACAATACTGTTTGAGAAACAACATGCTTAACTTGATGAAAACTAACGATACCAAACTGTTTGAGACTCTACATGCTTATGTTCATGAAAACTAACGATACAACATTGTTTGTGAAACTACGTGCTTAACTTCATGAAAACTATCGATACAATACTGTTTGAGAAACAACATGCTTAACTTGATGAAAACTAACGATACCAAACTGTTTGAGACACTACATGCTTATGTTCATGAAAACTAACGATACAAGTTTGTTTGTGAAACTACTTGCTTAACTTCATGAAAACTATCGATACAATACTGATTGAGAAACAACATGCTTAACTTGATGAAAACTAACGATACCAAACTGTTTGAGACTCTACATGCTTATGTTCATGAAAACTAACGATACAACATTGTTTGTGAAACTACTTGCTTAACTTCATGAAAAATACACATACAACACTGTGTGAGAAACTACATGCTTAATTTGATGAAAACTAACGATACCAAACTGTTTGAGACTCTACATGCTTATGTTCATGAAAACTAACGATACAAGTTTGTTTGTGAAACTACTTGCTTAACTTCATGAAAACTATCGATACAATACTGATTGAGAAACAACATGCTTAACTTGATGAAAACTAACGATACCAAACTGTTTGAGACTCTACATGCTTATGTTCATGAAAACTAACGATACAACATTGTTTGTGAAACTACGCGCTTAACTCCATGAAAACTAATGATACAACACTGTTTGTGTAACTACTTGCTTAACTTCATGAAAACTACCAATACAACACTGTGTGAGAAACTACATGCTTAATTTCATGAAAACTAACGATATAACACTGGTGGTGAAACTACCTGCTTAACTTCATGAAAACTATCGATACAATACTGTTTGAGAAACAACATGCTTAACTTGATGAAAACTAACGATACCAAACTGTTTGAGACTCTACATGCTTATGTTCATGAAAACTAACGATACAAGTATTGTTTGTGAAACTACTTGCTTAACTTCATGAAAACTATCGATACAATACTGATTGAGAAACAACATGCTTAACTTGATGAAAACTAACGATACCAAACTGTTTGAGACTCTACATGCTTATGTTCATGAAAACTAACGATACAACATTGTTTGTGAAACTACGTGCTTAACTCCATGAAAACTAACGATACAACACTGTTTGTGTAACTACTTGCTTAACTTCATGAAAACTACCAATACAACACTGTGTGAGAAACTACATGCTTAATTTCATGAAAACTTACGATATAACACTGGTGGTGAAACTACTTGCTTAACTTCATGAAAACTATCGATACAATACTGTTTGAGAAACAACATGCTTAACTTGATGAAAACTAACGATACCAAACTGTTTGAGACTCTACATGCTTATGTTCATGAAAACTAACGATACAACTTTGTTTGTGAAACTACTTGCTTAACTTCATGAAAACTATCGATACAATACTGTTTGAGAAACAACATGCTTAACTTGATGAAAACTAACGATACCAAACTGTTTGAGACTCTACATGCTTATGTTCATGAAAACTAACGATACAACATTGTTTGTGAAACTACTTGCTTAACTTCATGAAAAATACACATACAACACTGTGTGAGAAACTACATGCTTAATTTCATGAAAACTTACGATACCAAACTGTTTGAGACTCTACATGCTTATGTTCATGAAAACTAACGATACAACATTGTTTGTGAAACTACTTGCTTAACTTCATGAAAACTACACATACAACACTGTGTGAGAAACTACATGCTTAATTTCATGAAAACTTACGATATAACACTGGTGGTGAAACTACCTGCTTAACTTCATGAAAACTATCGATACAATACTGTTTGAGAAACAACATGCTTAACTTCATGAAAACTAACGATACCAAACTGTTTGAGACTCTACATGCTTATGTTCATGAAAACTAACGATACAACATTGTTTGTGACACTACTTGCTTAACTTCATGAAAACTATCGATACAATACTGTTTGAGAAACAACATGCTTAACTTGATGAAAACTAACGATACCAAACTGTTTGAGACTCTACATGCTTATGTTCATGAAAACTAACGATACAACTTTGTTTGTGATACTACTTGCTTAACTTCATGAAAACTATCGATACAATACTGTGTGAGAAACTACATGCTTAATTTCATGAAAACTTACGATACCAAACTGTTTGAGACTCTACATGCGTATGTTCATGAAAACTAACGTTACAACATTGTTTGTGAAACTACGCACTTAACTCCATGAAAAGTAACGATACAACACTGTGTATCTACTTGCTTAACTTCATGAAAACTACCAATACAACACTGTGTGAGAAACTACATGCTTAATTTCATGAAAACTTACGATATAACACTGGTGGTGAAACTACCTGCTTAACTTCATGAAAACTATCGATACAATAGTGTTTGAGAAACAACATGCTTAACTTGATGAAAACTAACGATACCAAACTGTTTGAGACTCTACATGCTTATGTTCATGAAAACTAACGATACAACATTGTTTGTGAAACTACTTGCTTAACTTCATGAAAAATACACGATACAACACTGTGTGAGAAACTACATGCTTAATTTGATGAAAACTAACGATACAACACTGTGTGAGAAACTACATGCTTAATTTCATGAAAACTTACGATACCAAACTGTTTGAGACTCTACATGCTTATGTTCATGAAAACTAACGATACAACATTGTTTGAGAAACTACTTGCTTAACTTCATGAAAACTACACGATACAACACTGTGTGAGAAACTACATGCTTAATTTCATGAAAACTTATGATACCAAACTGTTTGAGACTCTACATGCTTATGTTCATGAAAACTAACGATACAACATTGTTTGTGAAACTACGTGCTTAACTCCATGAAAACTATCGATACAATACTGTTTGAGAAACAACATGCTTAACTTGATGAAAACTAACGATACCAAACTGTTTGAGACACTACATGCTTATGTTCATGAAAACTAACGATACAAGTTTGTTTGTGAAACTACTTGCTTAACTTCATGAAAACTATCGATACAATACTGTTTGAGAAACAACATGCTTAACTTGATGAAAACTAACGATACCAAACTGTTTGAGACTCTACATGCTTATGTTCATGAAAACTAACGATACAACATTGTTTGTGGAACTACTTGCTTAACTTCATGAAAACTATACGATACAACACTGATGTGAGAAACTACATGCTTAACTTGATGAAAACTATACGATACCAAACTGTTTGAGACTCTACATGCTTATGTTCATGAAAACTAACGATACAACATTGTTTGTGAAACTACGTGCTTAACTCCATGAAAACTAACGATACAACACTGTTTGTGTAACTACTTGCTTAACTTCATGAAAACTACCAATACAACACTGTGTGAGAAACTACATGCTTAATTTCATGAAAACTTACGATATAACACTGGTGGTGAAACTACCTGCTTAACTTCATGAAAACTATCGATACAATAGTGTTTGAGAAACAACATGCTTAACTTGATGAAAACTAACGATACCAAACTGTTTGAGACTCTACATGCTTATGTTCATGAAAACTAACGATACAACATTGTTTGTGAAACTACTTGCTTAACTTCATGAAAAATACACATACAACACTGTGTGAGAAACAACATGCTTAACTTGATGAAAACTAACGATACAACACTGTGTGAGAAACTACATGCTTAATTTCATGAAAACTTACGATACCAAACTGTTTGAGACTCTACATGCTTATGTTCATGAAAACTAACGATACAACATTGTTTGTGAAACTACTTGCTTAACTTCATGAAAAATACACGATACAACACTGTGTGAGAAACTACATGCTTAATTTCATGAAAACTTACGATACCAAACTGTTTGAGACTCTACATGCTTATGTTCATGAAAACTAACGATACAACATTGTTTGTGAAACTACGTGCTTAACTTCATGAAAACTATCGATACAATACTGTTTGAGAAACAACATGCTTAACTTGATGAAAACTAACGATACCAAACTGTTTGAGACACTACATGCTTATGTTCATGAAAACTAACGATACAACGTTTGTTTGTGAAACTACTTGCTTAACTTCATGAAAATTATCGATACAATACTGTTTGAGAAACAACATGCTTAACTTGATGAAAACTAACGATACCAAACTGTTTGAGACTCTACATGCTTATGTTCATGAAAACTAACGATACAACATTGTTTGTGAAACTACTTGCTTAACTCCATGAAAAATACACGATACAACACTGTTTGAGAAACTACATGCTTAACTTCATGAAAACTAACGATACAACACTGTGTGAGAAACTACATGCTTAATTTCATGAAAACTATACGATATCAACACTGTGTTGTGTGAAACTACCTGCTTAACTTCATGAAAACTATCGATACAATACTGTTTGAGAAACAACATGCTTAACTTGATGAAAACTAACGATACCAAACTGTTTGAGACTCTACATGCTTATGTTCATGAAAACTAACGATACAACATTGTTTGTGAAACTACTTGCTTAACTTCATGAAAACTATCGATACAATACTGTTTGAGAAACAACATGCTTAACTTGATGAAAACTAACGATACCAAACTGTTTGAGACTCTACATGCTTATGTTCATGAAAACTAACGATACAACATTGTTTGTGAAACTACGTGCTTAACTCCATGAAAACTATCGATACAATACTGTTTGAGAAACAACATGCTTAACTTGATGAAAACTAACGATACCAAACTGTTTGAGACTCTACATGCTTATGTTCATGAAAACTAACGATACAACATTGTTTGTGAAACTACGTGCTTAAATCCATGAAAACTAATGATACAACACTGTTTGTGTAACTACTTGCATAACTTCATGAAAACTACCAATACAACACTGTGTGAGAAACTACATGCTTAATTTCATGAAAACTTACGATATAACACTGGTGTTGACACTACCTGCTTAACTTCATGAAAACTATCGATACAATAGTGTTTGAGAAACAACATGCTTAACTTGATGAAAACTAACGATACCAAACTGTTTGAGACTCTACATGCTTATGTTCATGAAAACTAACGATACAACATTGTTTGTGAAACTACTTGCTTAACTTCATGAAAAATACACGATACAACACTGTGTGAGAAACTACATGCTTAACTTCATGAAAACTAACGATACCAACACTGTTTGAGACTCTACATGCTTAATGTTCATGAAAACTAACGATACAACATTGTTTGTGAAACTACGTGCTTAACTCCATGAAAACTATCGATACAATACTGTTTGAGAAACAACATGCTTAACTTGATGAAAACTAACGATACCAAACTGTTTGAGACACTACATGCTTATGTTCATGAAAACTAACGATACAAGTTTGTTTGTGAAACTACTTGCTTAACTTCATGAAAACTATCGATACAATACTGATTGAGAAACAACATGCTTAACTTGATGAAAACTAACGATACCAAACTGTTTGAGACTCTACATGCTTATGTTCATGAAAACTAACGATACAACATTGTTTGTGAAACTACTTGCTTAACTTCATGAAAAATACACGATACAACACTGTGTGAGAAACTACATGCTTAATTTCATGAAAACTTACGATACCAAACTGTTTGAGACTCTACATGCTTATGTTCATGAAAACTAACGTTACAACATTGTTTGTGAAACTACTTGCCTAACTTCATGAAAACTTCAGATACAACACTGTGTGAGAAACTACATGC
Source organism: Mesocricetus auratus (assembly GCF_017639785.1). NCBI lineage: Eukaryota > Metazoa > Chordata > Mammalia > Rodentia > Cricetidae > Mesocricetus > Mesocricetus auratus. The sequence continues at coordinate 15,027 of NW_024434580.1, read as the reverse complement.
TTAATTTCATGAAATCTAAGGATACAACACTGCGTGAGAATCTACATGCTTAATTTCATGAAAACTATCGATACAATAGTGTTTGAGAAACAACATGCTTAACTTGATGAAAACTAACGATACCAAACTGTTTGAGACTCTACATGCTTATGTTCATGAAAACTAACGATACAACATTGTTTGTGAAACTACTTGCTTAACTTCATGAAAAATACACATACAACACTGTGTGAGAAACTACATGCTTAATTTGATGAAAACTAACGATACAACACTGTGTGAGAAACTACATGCTTAATTTCATGAAAACTTACGATACCAAACTGTTTGAGACTCTACATGCTTATGTTCATGAAAACTAACGATACAACATTGTTTGTGAAACTACTTGCTTAACTTCATGAAAAATAACGATACAACACTGTGTGAGAAACTACATGCTTAATTTCATGAAAACTTACGATACCAAACTGTTTGAGACTCTACATGCTTATGTTCATGAAAACTAACGATACAACATTGTTTGTGAAACTACGTGCTTAACTTCATGAAAACTATCGATACAATACTGTTTGAGAAACAACATGCTTAACTTGATGAAAACTAACGATACCAAACTGTTTGAGACTCTACATGCTTATGTTCATGAAAACTAACGATACAACATTGTTTGTGAAACTACTTGCTTAACTTCATGAAAACTATCGATACAATACTGTTTGAGAAACAACATGCTTAACTTGATGAAAACTAACGATACCAAACTGTTTGAGACTCTACATGCTTATGTTCATGAAAACTAACGATACAACATTGTTTGTGAAACTACGTGCTTAACTCCATGAAAACTACCGATACAACACTGTGTGAGAAACTACATGCTTAACTTCATGAAAACTAACGATACCAACACTGTGTGAGAAACTACATGCTTAATGTTCATGAAAACTAACGATACAACATTGTTTGTGAAACTACTTGCTTAACTTCATGAAAACTATCGATACAATACTGTTTGAGAAACAACATGCTTAACTTGATGAAAACTAACGATACCAAACTGTTTGAGACTCTACATGCTTATGTTCATGAAAACTAACGATACAACATTGTTTGTGAAACTACTTGCTTAACTTCATGAAAAATACACATACAACACTGTGTGAGAAACTACATGCTTAATTTGATGAAAACTAACGATACAACACTGTGTGAGAAACTACATGCTTAATTTCATGAAAACTTACGATACCAAACTGTTTGAGACTCTACATGCTTATGTTCATGAAAACTAACGATACAACATTGTTTGTGAAACTACGTGCTTAACTCCATGAAAACTAACGAAACAACTTTGTTTGTGAAACTACTTGCTTAACTTCATGAAAAGTACACATACAACACTGTGTGAGAAACTACATGCTTAATTTCATGAAAACTTACGATATAACACTGGTGGTGAAACTACCTGCTTAACTTCATGAAAACTATCGATACAATACTGTTTGAGAAACAACATGCTTAACTTGATGAAAACTAATGATACCAAACTGAGACACTACATGCTTATGTCCAGGAAAACTAACGATACAACATTGTTTGTGAAACTACTTGCTTAACTTCATGAAAACTATACGATACAATACTGATTGAGAAACAACATGCTTAACTTGATGAAAACTAATGATACCAAACTGAGACACTACATGCTTATGTCCAGGAAACTAACGATACAAGTTTGTTTGTGAAACTACTTGCTTAACTTCATGAAAATTATCGATACAATACTGATTGAGAAACAACATGCTTATCTTGATGAAATCTAATGATACCAAACTGTTTGAGACTCTACATGCTTATGTTCATGAAAACTAACGATACAACATTGTTTGTGAAACTACGTGCTTAACTCCATGAAAACTAACGATACAACACTGTTTGAGAACCTGCATGCTTAACTTCATGAAAACTACCGATACCAACACTGTGTGAGAAACTACATGCTTAATGTTCATGAAAACTAACGATATAACATTGTTTGTGAAACTACCTGCTTAACTTCATGAAAACTATCGATACCATACTGTTTGAGAAACAACATGCTTAACTTGATGAAAACTAACGATACCAAACTGTTTGAGACTCTACATGCTTATGTTCATGAAACCTAACGATACAATATTGTTTGTGAAACTACTTGCTTAACTTCATGAAAACTATCGATGCAATACTGTTAGAGAATCTACTTGCTTAACTTCATGAAAACTATCGATACAATACTGTTTGAGAAACAACATGCTTAACTTGATGAAAACTAACGATACCAAACTGTTTGAGACTCTACATGCTTATGTTCATGAAAACTAACGATACAACATTGTTTGTGTAACTACTTGCTTAACTTCATGAAAAATACACATACAACACTGTGTGAGAAACTACATGCTTAATTTGATGAAAACTAACGATACAACACTGTGTGAGAAACTACATGCTTAATTTCATGAAAACTTACGATACCAAACTGTTTGAGACTCTACATGCTTATGTTCATGAAAACTAACGATACAACATTGTTTGTGAAACTACTTGCTTAACTTCATGAAAAATACACATACAACACTGATGTGAGAAACTACATGCTTAATTTCATGAAAACTTACGATACCAAACTGTTTGAGACTCTACATGCTTATGTTCATGAAAACTAACGATACAACATTGTTTGTGAAACTACTTGCTTAACTTCATGAAAACTATCGATACAATACTGTTTGAGAAACAACATGCTTAACTTGATGAAAACTAACGATACCAAACTGTTTGAGACTCTACATGCTTATGTTCATGAAAACTAACGATACAAGTTTGTTTGTGAAACTACGTGCTTAACTTCATGAAAACTATCGATACAATACTGATTGAGAAACAACATGCTTAACTTGATGAAAACTAACGATACCAAACTGTTTGAGACTCTACATGCTTATGTTCATGAAAACTAACGATACAACATTGTTTGTGAAACTACGTGCTTAACTCCATGAAAACTAATGATACAACACTGTTTGAGAAACTACATGCTTAACTTCATGAAAACTACCAATACCAACACTGTGTGAGAAACTACATGCTTAATGTTCATGAAAACTTACGATATAACATTGGTGGTGAAACTACTTGCTTAACTTCATGAAAACTATCGATACAATACTGTTTGAGAAACAACATGCTTAACTTGATGAAAACTAACGATACCAAACTGTTTGAGACTCTACATGCTTATGTTCATGAAAACTAACGATACAACATTGTTTGTGTAACTACTTGCTTAACTTCATGAAAAATACACATACAACACTGTGTGAGAAACTACATGCTTAATTTGATGAAAACTAACGATACAACACTGTGTGAGAAACTACATGCTTAATTTCATGAAAACTTACGATACCAAACTGTTTGAGACTCTACATGCTTATGTTCATGAAAACTAACGATACAACATTGTTTGTGAAACTACGCACTTAACTCCATGAAAACTAACGATACAACACTGTTTGTGTATCTACTTGCTTAACTTCATGAAAACTACCAATACAACACTGTGTGAGAAACTACATGCTTAATTTCATGAAAACTTACGATAAACACTGGTGGTGAAACTACCTGCTTAACTTCATGAAAACTATCGATACAATAGTGTTTGAGAAACAACATGCTTAACTTGATGAAAACTAACGATACCAAACTGTTTGAGACTCTACATGCTTATGTTCATGAAAACTAACGATACAACATTGTTTGTGAAACTACTTGCTTAACTTCATGAAAACTATCGATACAATACTGTTTGAGAAACTACTTGCTTAACTTCATGAAAACTATCGATACAATACTGTTTGAGAAACAACATGCTTAACTTGATGAAAACTAACGATACCAAACTGTTTGAGACTCTACATGCTTATGTTCATGAAAACTAACGATACAAATTTGTTTGTGACACTACTTGCTTAACTTCATGAAAAATACACGATACAACACTGTTTGAGAAACTACATGCTTAATTTCATGAAAACTTACGATACCAAACTGTTTGAGACTCTACATGCTTATGTTCATGAAAACTAACGATACAACATTGTTTGTGAAACTACTTGCTTAACTTCATGAAAACTATCGATACAATACTTTTTGAGAAACAACATGCTTAACTTGATGAAAACTAACGATACCAAACTGTTTGAGACTCTACATGCTTATGTTCATGAAAACTAACGATACAACATTGTTTGTGAAACTACTTGCTTAACTTCATGAAAAATACACATACAACACTGTGTGAGAAACTACATGCTTAATTTCATGAAAACTTACGATACCAAACTGTTTGAGACTCTACATGCTTATGTTCATGAAAACTAACGATACAACATTGTTTGTGAAACTACGTGCTTAACTCCATGAAAACTATCGATACAATACTGTTTGAGAAACAACATGCTTAACTTGATGAAAACTAACGATACCAAACTGTTTGAGACACTACATGCTTATGTTCATGAAAACTAACGATACAACGTTTGTTTGTGAAACTACTTGCTTAACTTCATGAAAACTATCGATACAATACTGATTGAGAAACAACATGCTTAACTTGATGAAAACTAACGATACCAAACTGTTTGAGACTCTACATGCTTATGTTCATGAAAACTAACGATACAACATTGTTTGTGAAACTACTTGGTTAACTTCATGAAAACTATACGATACAATACTGTTTGAGAAACTACATGCTTAACTTCATGAAAACTAACGATACCAAACTGTTTGAGACTCTACATGCTTATGTTCATGAAAACTAACGATACAACATTGTTTGTGAAACTACTTGCTTAACTTCATGAAAACTACACGATACAACACTGTGTGAGAAACTACATGCTTAATTTCATGAAAACCCACGACACCAAACTGTTTGAGACTCTACATGCTTATGTTCATGAAAACTAACGATACAACATTGTTTGTGAAACTACTTGCTTAACTTCATGAAAACTACACGATACAACACTGTGTGAGAAACTACATGCTTAATTTCATGAAAACTTACGATACCAAACTGTTTGAGACTCTACATGCTTATGTTCATGAAAACTAACGATACAACATTGTTTGTGAAACTACTTGCTTAACTTCATGAAAACTATACGATACAACACTGATTGAGAAACTACATGCTTAACTTCATGAAAACTAACGATACCAAACTGTTTGAGACTCTACATGCTTATGTTCATGAAAACTAACGATACAACATTGTTTGTGAAACTACTTGCTTAACTTCATGAAAACTACACGATACAACACTGTGTGAGAAACTACATGCTTAATTTCATGAAAACTAACGATACCAAACTGTTTGAGACTCTACATGCTTATGTTCATGAAAACTAACGATACAACATTGTTTGTGAAACTACGTGCTTAACTTCATGAAAACTATCGATACAACACTGTTTGAGAAACAACATGCTTAACTTGATGAAAACTAACGATACCAAACTGTTTAAGACTCTACATGCTTATTTTCATGAAAACTAACGATACAACATTGTTTGTGAAACTACGTGCTTAACTTCATGAAAACTAACGATACAACACTGTTTGTGTAACTACATGCTTAACTTCATGAAAACTACCAATACAACACTGTGTGAGAAACTACATGCTTAATTTCATGAAAACTTACGATATAACATTGGTGGTGAAACTACTTGCTTAACTTCATGAAAACTATCGATACAATACTGTTTGAGAAACAACATGCTTAACTTGATGAAAACTAACGATACCAAACTGTTTGAGACTCTACATGCTTATGTTCATGAAAACTAACGATACAACATTGTTTGTGAAACTACTTGCTTAACTTCATGAAAACTACACGATACAACACTGTGTGAGAAACTACATGCTTAACTTGATGAAAACTAACGATACAACACTGTGTGAGAAACTACATGCTTAATTTCATGAAAACTTACGATACCAAACTGTTTGAGACTCTACATGCTTATGTTCATGAAAACTAACGATACAACATTGTTTGTGAAACTACGTGCTTAACTCCATGAAAACTATACGATACAACACTGTTTGAGAAACTACATGCTTAACTTCATGAAAACTACACAGATACCAACACTGTTTGAGACTCTACATGCTTATGTTCATGAAAACTAACGATACAACATTGTTTGTGAAACTACTTGCTTAACTTCATGAAAACTACACGATACAACACTGTGTGAGAAACTACATGCTTAATTTCATGAAAACTTACGATACCAAACTGTTTGAGACTCTACATGCTTATGTTCATGAAAACTAACGATACAACATTGTTTGTGAAACTACTTGCTTAACTTCATGAAAACTATCGATACAATACTGTTTGAGAAACAACATGCTTAACTTGATGAAAACTAACGATACCAAACTGTCTGAGACTCTACATGCTTATGTTCATGAAAACTAACGATACTACATTGTTTGTGAAACTACATTCTTAACTTCATGAAAAATACACATACAACACTGTGTGAGAAACTACATGCTTAATTTCATGAAAACTTACGATACCAAACTGTTTGAGACTCTACATGCGTATGTTCATGAAAACTAACGATACAACATTGTTTGTGAAACTACTTGCTTAACTTCATGAAAACTATCGATACAATACTGTTTGAGAAACAACATGCTTAACTTGATGAAAACTAACGATACCAAACTGTTTGAGACTCTACATGCTTATGTTCATGAAAACTAACGATACAACATTGTTTGTGAAACTACTTGCTTAACTTCATGAAAACTACACGATACAACACTGTGTGAGAAACTACATGCTTAATTTCATGAAAACTAACGATACCAAACTGTTTGAGACTCTACATGCTTATGTTCATGAAAACTAACGATACAACATTGTTTGTGAAACTACTTGCTTAACTTCATGAAAACTATCACATACAACACTGTGTGAGAAACTACATGCTTAATTTCATGAAAACTAACGATACCAAACTGTTTGAGACTCTACATGCTTATGTTCATGAAAACTAACGATACAACATTGTTTGTGAAACTACGTGCTTAACTTCATGAAAACTAACGATACAACACTGTTTGAGAAACTACATGCTTAACTTCATGAAAACTAACGATACCAACACTGTTTGAGACACTACATGCTTATGTTCATGAAAACTAACGATACAACATTGTTTGTGAAACTACTTGCTTAACTTCATGAAAACTATCGATACAATACTGTTTGAGAAACAACATCCTTAACTTGATGAAAACTAACGATACCAAACTGTTTGAGACTCTACATGCTTATGTTCATGAAAACTAACGATACAACATTGTTTGTGAAACTACTTGCTTAACTTCATGAAAAATACACATACAACACTGTGTGAGAAACTACATGCTTAATTTGATGAAAACTAACGATACAACACTGTGTGAGAAACTACATGGTTAATTTCATGAAAACTTACGATACCAAACTGTTTGAGACTCTACATGCTTATGTTCATGAAAACTAACGATACAACATTGTTTGTGAAACTACTTGCTTAACTTCATGAAAACTACACGATACAACACTGTTTGAGAAACTACATGCTTAACTTCATGAAAACTAACGATACCAAACTGTTTGAGACTCTACATGCTTATGTTCATGAAAACTAACGATACAACATTGTTTGTGAAACTACTTGCTTAACTTCATGAAAAATACACATACAACACTGTGTGAGAAACTACATGCTTAATTTCATGAAAACTTACGATACCAAACTGTTTGAGACTCTACATGCTTATGTTCATGAAAACTAACGATACAACATTGTTTGTGAAACTACGTGCTTAACTTCATGAAAACTATCGATACAATACTGTTTGAGAAACAACATGCTTAACTTGATGAAAACTAACGATACCAAACTGTTTGAGACTCTACATGCTTATGTTCATGAAAACTAACGATACAACATTGTTTGTGAAACTACTTGCTTAACTTCATGAAAAATACACATACAACACTGTGTGAGAAACTACATGCTTAATTTCATGAAAACTTACGATACCAAACTGTTTGAGACTCTACATGCTTATGTTCATGAAAACTAACGATACAACATTGTTTGTGAAACTACTTGCTTAACTTCATGAAAACTATCGATACAATACTGTTTGAGAAACAACATGCTTAACTTGATGAAAACTAACGATACCAAACTGTTTGAGACTCTACATGCTTATGTTCATGAAAACAAACGATACAACTTTGTTTGTGACACTACCTGCTTAACTTCATGAAAACTAACGATACAACACTGTGTGAGAAACTACATGCTTAATTTCATGAAAACTTACGATACCAAACTGTTTGAGACTCTACATGCTTATGTTCATGAAAACTAACGATACAACATTGTTTGTGAAACTACTTGCTTAACTTCATGAAAAATACACATACAACACTGTGTGAGAAACTACATGCTTAATTTCATGAAAACTTACGATACCAAACTGTTTGAGACTCTACATGCTTATGTTCATGAAAACTAACGATACAACATTGTTTGTGAAACTACTTGCTTAACTCCATGAAAACTATCGATACAATACTGTTTGAGAAACAACATGCTTAACTTGATGAAAACTAACGATACCAAACTGTTTGAGACTCTACATGCTTATGTTCATGAAAACTAACGATACAACATTGTTTGTGAAACTACGTGCTTAACTCCATGAAAACTAACGATACAACACTGTTTGTGTAACTACTTGCTTAACTTCATGAAAACTACCAATACAACACTGTGTGAGAAACTACATGCTTAATTTGATGAAAACTAACGATACAACACTGTGTGAGAAACTACATGCTTAATTTCATGAAAACTTACGATACCAAACTGTTTGAGACTCTACATGCTTATGTTCATGAAAACTAACGATACAACATTGTTTGTGAAACTACTTGCTTAACTTCATGAAAAATACACATACAACACTGTGTGAGAAACTACATGCTTAATTTCATGAAAACTTACGATACCAAACTGTTTGAGACTCTACATGCTTATGTTCATGAAAACTAACGATACAACATTGTTTGTGAAACTACGTGCTTAACTCCATGAAAAGTAACGATACAACACTGTTTGTGTAACTACATGCTTAACTTCATGAAAACTACCGATACAACACTGTTTGAGAAACTACATGCTTAATGTTCATGAAAACTAACGATACAACACTGGTGGTGAAACTACCTGCTTAACTTCATGAAAACTATCGATACAATACTGTTTGAGAAACAACATGCTTAACTTGATGAAAACTAACGATACCAAACTGTTTGAGACTCTACATGCTTATGTTCATGAAAACTAACGATACAACATTGTTTGTGAAACTACTTGCTTAACTTCATGAAAACTATCGATACAATACTGTTTGAGAAACAACATGCTTAACTTGATGAAAACTAACGATACCAAACTGTTTGAGACTCTACATGCTTATGTTCATGAAAACTAACGATACAACATTGTTTGTGAAACTACTTGCTTAACTTCATGAAAAATACACATACAACACTGTGTGAGAAACTACATGCTTAATTTCATGAAAACTTACGATACCAAACTGTTTGAGACTCTACATGCTTATGTTCATGAAAACTAACGATACAACATTGTTTGTGAAACTACGTGCTTAACTCCATGAAAACTATCGATACAATACTGTTTGAGAAACAACATGCTTAACTTGATGAAAACTAACGATACCAAACTGTTTGAGACTCTACATGCTTATGTTCATGAAAACTAACGATACAACATTGTTTGTGAAACTACTTGCTTAACTTCATGAAAACTATCGATACAATACTGTTTGAGAAACAACATGCTTAACTTGATGAAAACTAACGATACCAAACTGTTTGAGACTCTACATGCTTATGTTCATGAAAACTAACGATACAACATTGTTTGTGTAACTACTTGCTTAACTTCATGAAAAATACACATACAACACTGTGTGAGAAACTACATGCTTAATTTGATGAAAACTAACGATACAACACTGTGTGAGAAACTACATGCTTAATTTCATGAAAACTTACGATACCAAACTGTTTGAGACTCTACATGCTTATGTTCATGAAAACTAACGATACAACATTGTTTGTGAAACTACGCACTTAACTCCATGAAAAGTAACGATACAACACTGTTTGTGTATCTACTTGCTTAACTTCATGAAAACTACCAATACAACACTGTGTGAGAAACTACATGCTTAATTTCATGAAAACTTACGATATAACACTGGTGGTGAAACTACTTGCTTAACTTCATGAAAACTATCGATACAATACTGTTTGAGAAACAACATGCTTAACTTGATGAAAACTAACGATACCAAACTGTTTGAGACTCTACATGCTTATGTTCATGAAAACTAACGATACAATATTGTTTGTGAAACTACTTGCTTAACTTCATGAAAACTATCGATACAATACTGTTTGAGAATCTGCTTGCTTAACTTCATGAAAACTATCGATACAATACTGTTTGAGAAACAACATGCTTAACTTGATGAAAACTAACGATACCAAACTGTTTGAGACTCTACATGCTTATGTTCATGAAAACTAACGATACAACATTGTTTGTGAAACTACTTGCTTAACTTCATGAAAAATACACATACAACACTGTGTGAGAAACTACATGCTTAATTTGATGAAAACTAACGATACAACACTGTGTGAGAAACTACATGCTTAATTTCATGAAAACTTACGATACCAAACTGTTTGAGACTCTACATGCTTATGTTCATGAAAACTAACGATACAACATTGTTTGTGAAACTACTTGCTTAACTTCATGAAAACTATCGATACAACACTGTTTGAGAAACAACATGCTTAACTTGATGAAAACTAACGATACCAAACTGTTTGAGACTCTACATGCTTATGTTCATGAAAACTAACGATACAACATTGTTTGTGAAACTACTTGCTTAACTTCATGAAAAATACACATACAACACTGTGTGAGAAACTACATGCTTAATTTCATGAAAACTTACGATACCAAACTGTTTGAGACTCTACATGCTTATGTTCATGAAAACTAACGATACAACATTGTTTGTGAAACTACGTGCTTAACTCCATGAAAACTAACGATACAACACTGTTTGTGTAACTACTTGCTTAACTTCATGAAAACTACCAATACAACACTGTGTGAGAAACTACATGCTTAATTTCATGAAAACTTACGATACCAAACTGTTTGAGACTCTACATGCTTATGTTCATGAAAACTAACGATACAACATTGTTTGTGAAACTACGTGCTTAACTCCATGAAAACTATCGATACAACACTGTTTGTGTAACTACTTGCTTAACTTCATGAAAACTACCAATACAACACTGTGTGAGAAACTACATGCTTAATTTCATGAAAACTTACGATATAACACTGGTGGTGAAACTACTTGCTTAACTTCATGAAAACTATCGATACAATACTGTTTGAGAAACAACATGCTTAACTTGATGAAAACTAACGATACCAAACTGTTTGAGACTCTACATGCTTATGTTCATGAAAACTAACGATACAACATTGTTTGTGACACTACCTGCTTAACTTCATGAAAACTAACGATACAACACTGTGTGAGAAACTACATGCTTAATTTCATGAAAACTTACGATACCAAACTGTTTGAGACTCTACATGCTTATGTTCATGAAAACTAACGATACAACATTGTTTGTGAAACTACTTGCTTAACTTCATGAAAACTACACATACAACACTGTGTGAGAAACTACATGCTTAATTTCATGAAAACTTACGATACCAAACTGTTTGAGACTCTACATGCTTATGTTCATGAAAACTAACGATACAACATTGTTTGTGAAACTACGTGCTTAACTTCATGAAAACTATCGATACAATACTGTTTGAGAAACAACATGCTTAACTTGATGAAAACTAACGATACCAAACTGTTTGAGACTCTACATGCTTATGTTCATGAAAACTAACGATACAACATTGTTTGTGAAACTACTTGCTTAACTTCATGAAAAATACACATACAACACTGTGTGAGAAACTACATGCTTAATTTCATGAAAACTTACGATACCAAACTGTTTGAGACTCTACATGCTTATGTTCATGAAAACTAACGATACAACATTGTTTGTGAAACTACGTGCTTAACTCCATGAAAACTAACGATACAACACTGTTTGTGTAACTACTTGCTTAACTTCATGAAAACTACCAATACAACACTGTGTGAGAAACTACATGCTTAATTTCATGAAAACTTACGATATAACACTGGTGTGTGAAACTACTTGCTTAACTTCATGAAAACTATCGATACAATACTGTTTGAGAAACAACATGCTTAACTTGATGAAAACTAACGATACCAAACTGTTTGAGACTCTACATGCTTATGTTCATGAAAACTAACGATACAACATTGTTTGTGAAACTACTTGCTTAACTTCATGAAAAATACACATACAACACTGTGTGAGAAACTACATGCTTAATTTCATGAAAACTTACGATACCAAACTGTTTGAGACTCTACATGCTTATGTTCATGAAAACTAACGATACAACATTGTTTGTGAAACTACGCGCTTAACTCCATGAAAACTAACGATACAACACTGTTTGTGTAACTACCTGCTTAACTTCATGAAAACTACCAATACAACACTGTGTGAGAAACTACATGCTTAAATTCATGAAAACTTACGATACAACACTGGTGGTGAAACTACCTGCTTAACTTCATGAAAACTATCGATACAATAGTGTTTGAGAAACAACATGCTTAACTTGATGAAAACTAACGATACCAAACTGTTTGAGACTCTACATGCTTATGTTCATGAAAACTAACGATACAACATTGTTTGTGAAACTACTTGCTTAACTTCATGAAAACTAACGATACAACACTGTTTGAGAAACTACTTGCTTAACTTCATGAAAACTAACGATACAACACTGTGTGAGAAACTACATGCTTAATTTCATGAAAACTAACGATACCAAACTGTTTGAGACTCTACATGCTTATGTTCATGAAAACTAACGATACAACATTGTTTGTGAAACTACGTGCTTAACTCCATGAAAAGTAACGATACAACACTGTTTGTGTATCTACCTGCTTAACTTCATGAAAACTACCAATACAACACTGTGTGAGAAACTACATGCTTAAATTCATGAAAACTTACGATACAACACTGGTGGTGAAACTACCTGCTTAACTTCATGAAAACTATCGATACAATAGTGTTTGAGAAACAACATGCTTAACTTGATGAAAACTAACGATACCAAACTGTTTGAGACACTACATGCTTATGTTCATGAAAACTAACGATACAACATTGTTTGTGAAACTACTTGCTTAACTTCATGAAAACTAATCGATACAATACTGTTTGAGAATCTACTTGCTTAACTTCATGAAAACTATCGATACAATACTGTTTGAGAAACAACATGCTTAACTTGATGAAAACTAACGATACCAAACTGTTTGAGACTCTACATGCGTATGTTCATGAAAACTAACGTTACAACATTGTTTGTGAAACTACGCACTTAACTCCATGAAAAGTAATGATACAACACTGTTTGTGTATCTACCTGCTTAACTTCATGAAAACTACCAATACAACACTGTGTGAGAAACTACATGCTTAAATTCATGAAAACTTACGATAAACACTGGTGGTGAAACTCCCTGCTTAACTTCATGAAAACTAACGATACAATAGTGTTTGAGAAACAACATGCTTAACTTGATGAAAACTAACGATACCAAACTGTTTGAGACTCTACATGCTTATGTTCATGAAAACTAACGATACAATATTGTTTGTGAAACTACTTGCTAAACTTCATGAAAACTATCGATACAATACTGTTTGAGAATCTGCTTGCTTAACTTCATGAAAACTATCGATACAATACTGTTTGAGAAACAACATGCTTAACTTGATGAAAACTAACGATACCAAACTGTCTGAGACTCTACATGCTTATGTTCATGAAAACTAACGATACAACATTTTTTTTGTAACTACTTGCTTAACTTCATGAAAAATACACATACAATACTCTGTGAGAAACTACATGCTTAATTTGATGAAAACTAACGATACATCACTGTGTGAGAAACTACATGCTTAATTTCATGAAAACTTACGATACCAAACTGTTTGAGACTCTACATGCTTATGTTCATGAAAACTAACGATACAACATTGTTTGTGAAACTACTTGCTTAACTTCATGAAAAATACACATACAACACTGTGTGAGAAACTACATGCTTAATTTCATGAAAACTTACGATACCAACCTGTTTGAGACTCTACATGCTTATGTTCATGAAACCTAACGATACAATATTGTTTGTGAAACTACTTGCTAAACTTCATGAAAACTATCGATACAATACTGTTTGAGAATCTGCTTGCTTAACTCCATGAAAACTATCGATACAATACTGTTTGAGAAACACCATGCTTAACTTGATGAAAACTAACGATACCAAACTGTTTGAGACACTACATGCTTATATTCATGAAAACTAACGATACAAGTTTGTTTGTGAAACTACTTGCTTAACTTCATGAAAACTATCGATACAATACTGATTGAGAAACAACATGCTTAACTTGATGAAAACTAACGATACCAAACTGTTTGAGACTCTACATGCTTATGTTCATGAAAACTAACGATACAACATTGTTTGTGGAACTACTTGCTTAACTTCATGAAAAATACACGATACAACACTGTGTGAGAAACTACATGCTTAATTTCATGAAAA
>NW_024434579.1:0-2282 GCF_017639785.1 Mesocricetus auratus | reverse complement strand
GCCACAGTTTAGAGCCTGATAGGCCAAAAGAAATGGTAAAATGGAAAGATGTCTTGACTGATCTCTGGAAAGGCCCGGATCCTATTCTTATAAGATCCAGGGGAGCTGTGTGTGTTTTTCCACAGGAGGAAGAAAACCCCCTGTGGATCCCTGAAAGACTCACTCGAAGAGCTCCTTCACAACTCCAGAATAAGAAGGATGGAGGCCAAGTGGGTGATGAAGACTCTCCTACTCGGGATGATGGTTCCTAGTATGATGGGAGAGTTACGGTGGGCCATCATGTCTACCTTCCCCCTACCGATGCCAGTGATGCAGAATGCCCAGGTGTTCCCTAGATTTTTCACAAATAATAGAGAGTTGGGGCTTGCCTTTTTGCCTTTAGATCCTCAGATACAGAGTTTTCAGGATGAGAGAACCTTGTCATTAGTAGGAAGCTTGTGCTTTACTGTGATTTCTTCATTAAAGGATAATTTTATTCATATGGATCCAGAAAGATCTAATGCTAATCCTTTTGAATTAATGGAAGCTGTACTGATCTTTCTCCTATGATAGTGAGAAGGGACAGATTACTTTTGATTGGAAAGGGGCATTAGGCAACAGTCTGAGTGAGGGACAGAGCTCTGGATCATCTGATTGGTCCTCCTCCAATGTTAAGTATACCCCTTTTAAGAGAACTAATTATTCAGCTGCCCTTTATTTGGGTTGTGAGTAATGATACCTTAGGTAAGAATCAGAAAGAAATAAATTGTTCTGCTTAGAATTGTTTTTATGCATTATGCTGGGATGCTATTAAGCACCCTTTTGCTTTGGTAATGCGCATGCCTCGATTTATTCCAGCTCCTGTTGAGGCGCCAAGTAATTTGAGTTTGTTTAGGGAAAAGCGAGATTTTTGGGATCTCTGCTATTATTGTGGGCCTGATAGCCACCGCCGCGGTTACTGCTTCGGTTACCGCCTCGGCCCTTGCACTTTCTGCCACTGTGCAGACAACTCAAACCATTAATGAACTATAGGCCACTGTGACCATGGTCCTAGATAAACAGGCCACTGCCAATTCTCAGATACAAGGAGGCCTGATGTTGGTAAACCAACAGATTAATTTGGTTCAGGAACAATTGGATATATTGTGGCAGATGGCCAAATTGGGATGTGAACAAAGTTGCCTGGCCTTTGTGTCACTTAGTACAATATGAGAATTTTACAAGAGCAGCTAACCTGTCAAAAGCTCTGTCTCAACATTTATTACAGAATTGGACTTTTGAGTTTGAGCAGACACTCCGTGAGTTGAGAATGGCGATCCTGCAAGTGAATTCGACGCATCTGGATCTTTCTCTGATGGAAGACCTCTCCCCCTGGATTTCATCTGCATTTTCTTATTTTAAGGAATGGGTGGGGGTAGGATCATTTAGCCTAGTTCTCTGCTGTGGAATAGTGTTGATGCTTTGGATGGTGTGTACGCTCAGAGCCCAAACAAAAGGAGAAAGTGGTGGTGGCACAAGCACTTGCTGCCTTAGAACACGGAGCATCCCCTGACATTTGGTTAACCATGTTAAAGCAATAGGTCGCTGGCCTCCCAGCTCTTGCACCCCACGAGGCTAGTCTCATTGCACGGGATAGAGTGGGTAGGCTTCAGCAGCCCAAGGAGTTGCAAGGCTAAGCACTGCACAGGAGAGGTCTGCGGTATAACGACTTTCTCCTGGGAGATAAGTCATCTTGCATGAAGGTTCTATGTCATGATCTCCTTCCCCCAGAAAAAAGACATCGGACTGGTCAGGACTTCCTCTGGGGATAAGACCCTGGAGAGGAGCTTTGTACATGTTCCGAATTTGCACATGGGGATTTGACCTCTATCTCCACTCCAAAGTTGTGGGTGTCCTATTGCTTCAAAAATAAATGAATAGGGGGAGATGTGAGGAGCCGCCCTCGCTATCGCTATTGCCGTTAGAAGATGGCGCTGACATCCACTGTCAGTTGGAGTTAACTGTCGCTGTCAGTTGGAGTTAACTGTCGCTGTCAGTTGGAGTTAACTGTCGCTGTCAGTTGGAGTTAACTGTCGCTGTCAGTTGGAGTTAACTGTCGCTGTCAGTTGGAGTTAACCGTTTAAACTGTGCCTCTCCCGTGACGTCATCTGGGGTGATGTGCAAACCACCAATCCCGGCTCTACACATCTCACTCGGAGCTCCTAGGCTTATATAAGGGGCTGGGTTTCTTAGCTTGGGGTCTCCCTCTAAGAAGCTGATCATCTATCTCTCAAGATGCATTAAAGCTTTACTGCAGAAGGATC
>NW_024434578.1:0-8830 GCF_017639785.1 Mesocricetus auratus | reverse complement strand
CCTCTGGGGCTTCTTTCAACAGGGCAGTAATCCCACTCCTGGGGACTCACCTTCATGACCCATTCACCAAGAGCTCCATGACTGGTAGGCTTCACCACAGAGTCTGAGGAGACACTGACATTCACACAAGTCTAGCCTCCCACTTCCTTCTGAAGGCCAACATCAGAAACTGCATTCCCTGAAAGGAATAACAACACATCCCTACCATAACTCCTGCAGGTGGCACACTGGGTCTTTCAAAGCTTCACACAGAATGTTCACTCCAGTAACTTCCAAGAAATTTGAGAACAGGTCAAGCAGAGAGGAACTTGTTGCACAAAACGTCTTCATAGAGATGGCCACAGGCAATGAAGGTGAGACAGCAATGACAACCTGCAAAGAGCATTCCACATCAGCAGCTCACTTATTTTCACAACATTACATGCCTCTGCAAAGACTGAGATGTTCTTCCCATACTGAATTTCCAGTTGCAGGAAAACAGGGAAATGGGCTGCTCCATAGATAAAGGCCCTTGCCACCAAGTCTGAGGATCCAAGTTCATCCCTCACAGTGGAAGGAAATAACCAACCCCATTAGCTGACTTCTATCCTACAAAAGCACGATGGAAACCTTTTCAAACAAAAGTGTTGGAAGCCCAGGGTTATAGATCACCATAGATTTATTCCAAGTTGACCGATTTGTATCAGAAATTCACCGTGTTGCAGATGCTTGCCATAGTGGGATATCTTCCTTTTGTTGTCTGTGTGAGTGTGTGTGTGTGTGTGTGTGTGTGTGTGTGTGTATGTGTGTATGTGTGTGTATGTGTGCAGGTGCACATGCAGGTGGAGGTCAGAAAACAACTTCATGTGTCACATGCTGGAATACCGCACAGCCCCTATGAGACAGAGTCTCTCAGTGGGCTGGAACTCATTTATTAGATGTGGCTGTTTCCCAGGGAGCCATGGGACTCCCGCTGTCTCCATGTCTTCATTGTGTAATTGCACCTGGCTTTTTCACATGGTCTTGGAGATCAAACTTATATCATCATACAAGACTGGCAGGTGTGTCACCCACTTACCTATTACTCCAGTCCAATCCTGTAGTGTTATTTGAAATATTTTCCCTAATCCTGTTAATTGTATGGGTGAAATACTGCCATATTAGACACTAGATAATATTTTCAATGACTCATGCCTAATGTAGCTCTTTAAATTACTAATCATCAAGGATTATTTACTTCAATGTTCTCTTTATTTACTAGTAATTAAATATCCAAATAATTTTGTCATATAATGTTATTCAGTTCTACCTCTTCTGAAACATCGTCATTTTCTGTAGTGCACATGTCTCCTTTTATTTTCTAAGTTTCATTTCAGGACTGGAGATGCCAAACAGCATTTTAAGATCACTGCTGAGTTTTCAGAGAAACCAGGGTTCATGGTGAAGCACCCATATAACACCTGCATGGTGCTCAGAAACCTCCCATAACTGGAGCTCCAGTGCACTAATCAACTCCTCTCCTCCACTCTTCGGTTGAGGGGCATCTAGGTTGCTTCCAAGTTCTGGCTATTACAAATAATGCTGCTATGAACATAGTGGAGCAGATGCCCTTGTAGTATGAATGGGCATCTTTTGGATATATGCCTAAGAGTGGAGTTGCTGGGTCTTGTGGTACGTTAATTCCCATTTTTCTGAGGAATCTCCATACTGATTTCCAAAGTGGCTGAACAAGTTGGCACTCCCACCAGCAATGGAGAAGTGTTCCATTTTCACCATATCCTCTCCAGCATAAATTGTCGTTGGTGTTTTTGATTTTAGCCATTCTGACAGGAGTGCCATGATCACTTTCTTAAAGGAGTTAATGATATATAACAGGCATTATAGGTAACTGTTTATTATTAAATAATTAAATTTGCAATGGCCTGTTGAGAGTCCCACTGACTAATGATGGGGTGACACTGAAACTGAATCCCAGCAGTCTTTCTGAAGGACAGCAGTGGAAAGGGTGTTCTCCCGGGTGCTGCTGGAAAGCCCAGGTTGTTTCCAGTGGCATCACTGGGTGGGGCTTGGTCCTTGGTCTGATGGACTGCGGCCTCTATAAGAACATTGTCTAAAGGTTGACACAGAAGTTGATAGTTTCTCAGTGCATCTGTCTCTCAGTTGTTTGGAGGTAGAGCTAAGAGCCCTGTCTAGGACCTCCCTCCCTCCCTGCCAATAAGGCAGCGATGAGTATGCGAGGCCTGCTGTCATTGGTGTTTACCACGGGAGCTTTACCAGCTGAAAAGGTGAGCAATTTCATTAGTTTTTCCTCCTTGTTTCTCTCTCTATGTTTTCCATTTTGGCAGTGTGTTACGCAAGACCAAAGAAACCATCTCCCCACCACAATCTACTGGAAATAAAATAGTATACACTCCCCTCCAAGTCACAATGTTACTTACAGTTAAAATTGTTTTTTGAGTATGTATGCTGTGTCTAATCTAGTCCTGGGATCTATAGGTGAAGCAGTGAACAAAACAGACAGAAATCTGTGCCTTCGAGGAGCTGACAGCAGAGTGCAGGAGTTGGAGACAGCTTATGAAAAGTCATAGTCAGTACGCAGATAATGTTATCAAGAGAAAAGGAACCCGAACTGGATGGGAAGCACTGGGGGTGTGGCCTTGAATGGTAAGACGATGATGACCCCTAGTAACAGGAAGGTGGGAAGGGAATGAGAAAAATCTGCAATCCACTGATACAGGTTTGCATATGTGGTTCAGGATTCTGAACACTATGTAGGAATAGGATAGTGGAGGTGGCCACTGAGTCCTGTGGTTGGAATTGGGGATGGGGGAGACAACCAACTAGCTCCCAAATAAAGACACAGAGACTTAACTATTAATTATGAATGCTTAGCCTTGGCTTAGGCTTGTCCTATTAGCTCGTTTAACATAATCTAACCTGTTTCTATTCGTCTACGTTTTTTTTTCTGTCTCAAGGCTTTCTACCTTTCTTTTATACTGTATGTCCTACTTCATCCATGTCTGGATGGCTGCTAGCATCTCCCTACTGTCTCCCTTTTTTTCCTGATTCTTCCTCCTACTTACTCTACCACCTGAAAGTTCTACCTATATCTCCTCTGTCACTATTGATCATTCAGCTTCTTATTAGACCAATCAGGCAGGCAAGTTCAAACAGCAATGCATCTTCACATAATTAAACAAATGCATCATGTCATTGCATAGTTAAACATTTTCCCAATTTGTCTAAATAAAAAAAAAGATTTTAGGTTTAACATAGTAAGACTATATATGATAAGAAAAATTACATTTATACCGGGCAGTGGTTACACACACCCATAATCTGAGCACTTGGGAGGCAGATGCAGGAGAATTTTGTAAGTTTAAGGTCTACTGGGTCTACATACCCAGATCCAGCACACCCAGGAATATAACATAGACAAACCCTGTCTCAAAAAATAATAAAAATTACATTGTTACAATATCCAGTCCAGTTGTATTTGGCAAATTCAGAGAAAATTATTTTCTCTTTTGTCTTAAAGTGTCCAAAGTCATGTGCCTTATTTCTTTTCTATCCTAACTTGTATTGGCAAGCTAAAATTATCTTTTTAGATCTCAAACATTTTTGTTTGTTTTTGTTTTTTTATTTTTAAGTTTAAGTTTAGATTAGAAACAAGGTTGCTTCACAAGTCAGTTCCAGGTCCCTCCCCCTTTCCCTCCCCTCCTCACATGCCCTCCCCCCCAACCCCCAATATACCCTCATATCCCAAGGGAGGGTGAGGCCCACAATGGGGGTGTCCATATTCTGTCATTTCATCCAGGGCAGGGCTTAGACCCTCCCCCAAGAGTCCAGGTTGAGAGTGCATCTCACATTGTTGGATGGGAGTCCAAAGTCCATGTGTATACTCTGGATGAATATTGATCTACTGCCCAAGGATCAATAGATTACCTAGGCCTCCTCACTGACACCCCCATTCAGGGGGTCTTGATCAGTCCCATGCTGAATTCCCAGCCATCAGCATGGGACTCAAGAGTTAACCCTTATCAGGTCAGCTGTTTCTGGGGGGTTAAAACAGCCCAGTCTTAATCCCTTTGGTCATCAGTCCTCCCTCTCTGTTACTGGCTTTCTTGAGTTCAGCTCAGTGCTTAGCCATGGGAGTCTGCCTCTTCTTCCATCAGGCACTGAATGAAGGTTCTGTTTCCCAGACTCTCTGGCCATGGGATTGTTGGCTGGCATTCCCCAGATCTATATCTAAAATCCATATATGAGAGAGTACGTGCCATTTTTCTCTTTTTGTGACTGTGTTACCTCACTCAGAATGGTTTCTTCTAGTGTCATCCATTTGCCTGCAAATCTCAGGATTCCATTGTTTTTTTTTTCTGCTGAATAGTGCTCCATTGTGCAAATGTAACACATTTTCTCAATCCACTCTTCGGATGAGGGGCATCTACGTTGCTTCCAAGTTCTGGCTATTACAAATAATGCTGCTAGGAACAGACATCCCTGTTGTATGAATGGGCATTTTCTGGATATATGCCTAAGAGTGGAGTTGCTGGGTCTTGTTTTAGGTTTATTCCCATTTTTCTGAGGAATCTCCATACTGATTTCCAAAGTGGCTGAACAAGTTGGCACTCCAACCAGCAATGGAGGAGTGTTCCCTTTTTACCACATCCTCTCCAGCATGACTTGTCATTGGTGTTTTTGATTTTAGCCATTCTGACAGGAGTGAGATAGTATCTCAGAGTTGTTTTGATTTGCATTTCCCGGATGGCTAAGGATGTTGAGCACTTTCTCAAGTGCCTCTTAGCCATTTTAGACTCCTCTATTGAAAATTCTCTATTTAATTCTGCAGCCCACTTTTTAATTGGATCCTTTGGTGTTATGGAGACTTGGTTCTTGAGTTCTTTGTAAATTTTGGAGATCAACCCTCTGTCAGATGTAGGGTTAGTGAATATTTTTTCCCATTCTCTGGACTGCCTTTTTGTCTTGCTGACTGTGTTCTTTGCCTTACAGAAGCTTCTTAGTTTCAGGAGGTCCCATTTATTAATTGTTGATCTCACTGTCTGTGCTACTGGTGTTATGTTCAGGAAGCTTTCTCCTGTACCAATTTGTTCAAGGGTACTGCCCACTTTCTCTCCTAAGAGGTTC
This sequence comes from Mesocricetus auratus, assembly GCF_017639785.1. Classification (NCBI taxonomy): domain Eukaryota; kingdom Metazoa; phylum Chordata; class Mammalia; order Rodentia; family Cricetidae; genus Mesocricetus; species Mesocricetus auratus. The sequence continues at coordinate 3,706 of NW_024434578.1, read as the reverse complement.
AGTGTGGCTGGATTTATGTTGAGGTCTTTGGTCCATTTGGACTTAAGTTTTGTGCATGGTGATAAAAATGGTTTGATCTATATTCTTCTACATGCCAGCCTCTAGTTATTCCAGCACCATTTGTTGAAGATGCTTTCTTTACTCCTTTGTATGTTTTTAGCTTCTTTGTCAAAGATCAGACGTTCATACGTGTGTGGGTTAATATCAGTGTTTTCAATTCGATTCCATTTGTCTACCTGTCTATTTTTGTGCCAATACCAAGCTGTTTCCAGGACTATAGCTCTATAATAGAGCTTGAAGTCAGGGATGGTGATGCCTCCGGACGTTGCCTTGGTGAACAGGAATGTTTTGGCTATCCTGGGTCTTTTGTTTTTCCATACAAAATTGATTATTGTTCTTTCAAGGTCTTTGAAGAATTGTACTGGGATTTTAATAGGGATTGCATTGAATCTGTAGATTGCTTTTGGCAGGATTGCCATTTTTAATACATCGATCCTACCTATCCAAGAGTATGGGAGATCTTTTCTTTTTCTGAGGGCTTCTTTAATTTCTTTCTTTAAAGATGCAAAGTTCTTATGATACAGGTCTCTTATTTGTTTGGTTAGCATTACCCCAAGGTATTTTATGATGTTTGTGGCAATTGTAAAGTGTCATATTTCTCTGATTTCTTCCTCAGCCCTTTTATCATTTTTATATAGTAGGGCTACTGATTTTCTTTAGTTGATCTTGTAGCCTGCCACTTTGCTGAAGGTGTTAATCAGCTGTAAGTCTTCCCTGGTAGAGTTCTTTGGGTCATTTATTGTAACTATCATATCATCTCAAACAGTGAAAGTTTGACCTATTCCTTCCCAATTTGTGTCCCCTTGATCCCCTTTTGTTGTCATATTGCAATGGCTAGAACTTCAAGTACAATGTTGAAAATGTATGGAGAGAGTTGACAGCCTTGTTTTGTTCCTGGTTTTAGAGGAATTGCGTTGAGTTTCTGTCCATTTAGTTTGATGTTAGCTGTTGGTTTACTGTATATAGCTTTATCATGAAGAGGTGTTGGATTTTGTCAAAGGCTTTTTCTGTATCTAGTGAGATGATCATGAGATTTTTATTGTTCAGCTTGTTTATATGGTGGATTACGTTGATGGATTTTTGTATGTAGTACCATCCCTGAATCCCTGGGATGAAACCTACTTGATCGTGGTGAATGATTGTTTTGATGTGTTCTTGGATCTGGTTTGCCATTATTTTATTGAGTATTTTTGCATCAATGTTCATGAGGGTATTGGTCTGAAGTTCTCTTTCTCAGTTGTGTCTTTGTGTGGCTTGGGAGTAAAGGTTATTGAAACATCATAGAGTTTGGCAAAGACCCTTCTGCTTCTATTGCGTAGAATACTTCGAGGAGAATTGGTATAAGCTGTTCCTACCCCTGCTTGTTTCTTGGGTCCATTTGATTGGAAATTTTTTCCCAACCTTTAACTCTCAGGTAATGTCTCTGTTTGAGGATGAGGTGTGTTTTTTGTAAGGAGCACAAGGATGGGTTCTGTCCTCAAATCCATTCTGCTAGCCTGTGTCTTTTTATGGGAGAGTTAAAGTCATTAATGTTGAGGGATATTCATGACCATTGATGGCTCATTTTTCTTTGATTTGGAATGGCTGTTATTGGTGGAATTTTGTTTGGATTTTCACCCCATTGTTCTTTTGGTTGTTGGTAGAGAGGGATTCTCTAATGCCTATGTTTTTCTGGTGGTAGTTAACTTCCTTGGGTTGGAGTTTTCCTTCCAAAATTTTCTGTAGTGCTAAGTTAGTGGATACATATTGCTTGAACCTAGCTTTGTCATGGAATATCTTGTTTTATTCATCTACAATTATTGAGAGTTTTTCTGGGTATAGTAGTCTGGGCTGGCATCCATTGTCTCTTCGTGTTGGTAGAATATCTATCCAGGACCTTCTGGCTTTCAGAATTAACATGGAGAAGTCTGGTGTAATTCTGATAGGTTTGCCTTTATATGTTACTTGGGCTTTTTCCTTAGCTGCTCTTAATATTCCTTCTTTATTCTGTATATTTCAGGTCTTGATTATTATGTGGTGAGGGGACTTCTTTTTGTGATCCACTCTATTTGTAAGCTTCTTGTACCTTCATTGGCATGTCTTCCTTAAGATTGGGAAAGTTTTCTTCTATGATTTTGTTTAATGTCTTTTCTGCCCCTTTGAGGTGGTTTTCTTCACCTTCTTCTATACCTGTTGTACTTAAGTTTGGTCTTTAAATGGTGTCCCATATTTCATGGAGTTTTGTGTTACAGATTTGTTGTACTTAAGATTTTCTTTGGTTGATGAGTCCATTTTTCCTAGTGTATCTTCAACATCTGAGATACTCTCTTCCATCTGTTATATTCTGTTGGTAATGCTTGTATCAGTAGTACCTGACCGTTTGCTCAGCTTTTTATTTCCAGCCTTTCTTCAGATTGTGTTTTTTTTCATTGTCTCTATTTCAGTTACTTATGCTTATCTAAGTACATAATTGTGAGGAGAAATAGGTCATTGGTACAGAGCATGAGTTAGTTCCTTGGTTGATCCTAAGCACACAACATTAATTAACTTTTTTTTGGTTTTTCGAGACAGGGTTTCTCTGTGGCTTTGGAGACTGTACTGGACCTAGCTCTTGTAGACCAGGCTTTCCTTGAACACACAGAGATCTGCCTGCCTCTGCCTCCCGAGTGCTGGGATTAAAGGCATGCACCACCACTGCCTGGCCATTAATTAGCTTTTTAAAGAAAATCAAATGTTTACATATCATAATCTAATGTATGGCATAGTGTCTCTAGAAATATATACTTGAAAAAATCACTAAAAGTTTAAATATCTCACTACAAAACAATTATATGTGTTTATTGCCTTAATTATCCTGATTTCATCATTTTACAATATATAAATTTCAAAGTTTCATTTTGTTGTTGCTTTTCGAGAGAGGGTTTCTCTGTATTGCTCTAGCCAATTTTAGAGCAATCTTTTACAGTGTTTTAATCTGAGCACTCTTTAGATACAGGGGGATCTCAGTGAGTTCATTGCCAATTGATGTACATAGCCAGTTCCTGGACAGCCAGGCATACATAGGGAGATGCTGTCTCAAACAAGAGATCCTGTGTGTTATTATTAAGTTCACATGTTGTAATTACCCAAGGACAATTTCTCACACACTCTGATAGATGCTAAAATATTTGCAGGCCTTTGCAAATGAAACACTTTTAGTGACCATCCTAGTGTTATCAACCTGACTTCCCACTCTAAATCACATGTTCCTTAACATGTCCTGTACTGCTTAAATTAAAAAGCACACAATTATCACCCTGTAGATGTATTATCATCTACAAAGCCTGTGTTTCTAAAACAAGGATGCAGTGCCAGTGCTGTTTGCCCAATTTCTTTGAGAATTTATTTCCCGTTAAAAGGTTGCTTAGTGCTCACTACTAAAAAAAACACAGCTTTCTCTCACCTAACATCCAAGTTAAATCTAACAATCATCAGAAATTAAGGGAAGTGTCTGCACAGAAACAAGACAACCAGAGCAGTCTGGGCCAGGCCTTTGGATCCCAGATCTACAGCTATGAAAATCAGTTTTTTTATATCATACTGACAGAAACCAGTGCTCCCAGTCTCAAGTAACAGAGGCCTGTAAACTCTAATGCACCAGAGTATGAGACACGGATATTACATTTTT
>NW_024434577.1:0-10465 GCF_017639785.1 Mesocricetus auratus | reverse complement strand
TCTACCCACCTGTGAGGAGCCGCACTCACTATCGCTATCGCTATCGCCATTAGAAGATGGCGCTGACATCTGCTGTCAGTTGGAGTTTACCGTTTAAGCTGTGCCTCACCCGTCATCTGGGGTGATGAGCAAACCACCAATCCCGGCTCTACACGTCTCACTCGGAGCTCCTAGGCTTATATAAGGGACTGGGTTTCTTAGCTTGGGGTCTCCCTCTCAGAAGCTGATCATCTATCTCTCAAGATGTATTAAAGCTTTACTGCAGAAGGATCCGAGTGTCCTGCGTCGTTCTTGCTGGCGAGACGGTAGCGCGGGACATCTGGTGCCGAAACCCGGGAACTCTTCAACATCGCCAGCGCCGCGGGAGACCCCTCGGAAGACGGGGCGGATTCAGACCTGTAGGGACGTAAGTTCAGAGAGGTATGCTTTATCCTGAACACCCCTTTTCTCGACTTTGGCCTTAGTTTGTCATCACCATGGGACGGGTCAGTGGAGGCTTTGGTGCTAGTCCTGTTTGTCCTTCTTCATCGTGGCTGGTGCTGACAGAACGGTGCTGTCAGTCTGGTAAGTCGAGCGGCGTTTTTTAGATAAGCCGCTAGCGCGATGGGGTTGTCACAGTCAGTGGTTACTGCCCTACAGACTGTGCTAAAGCAAAGAGAGAATGGGAGCTCGCAAAAGGAAAGACATGTCTAAGGAAAAAGGCCCTCCCCAAGAAGTTAAGAAAGGGGGAGAGAAAGAAGGGAGTGATCATTCACCCCCTAACAAATCTAAGAAAAAGAAAAAGCCAGAATCTAGCCTATACCCTACGGTAGAGCTAGAAGCCTTGGAGCTAGATAATTCTGATTCTGACACTCTGGATTCTAGCGAAGAAGGTGGTCTAGAGGAGGAGGTGGCACGGTATGAGGAAGAAAGATATCACCCTGATAGACACCGGCCGCTGAAAACAAAAATGAATGTGAGGCCACCGCCTATAAATCCGGCAGGCTCACGCCCTTCGGCGCCTCCGCAGTATGAGCTTCGGCTGAATACTGGTACTTGTGAGGAGCCGCCCTCGCTATCGCTATTGCCGTTAGAAGATGGCGCTGACATCTGCTGTCAGTTGGAGTTAACCGTTAGAAGATGGCGCTGACATCTGCTGTCAGTTGGAGTTAACCGTTTAAGCTGTGCCTCTCCCGTGGCGTCATCTGGGGTGATGTGCAAACCACCAATCCCGGCTCTACACGTCTCACTCGGAGCTCCTAGGCTTATATAAGGGGCTGGGTTTCTTAGCTTGGGGTCTCCCTCTCAGAAGCTGATCATCTATCTCTCAAGATGTATTAAAGCTTTACTGCAGAAGGATCCGAGTGTCCTGCGTCGTTCTTGCTGGCGAGACGGTAGCGCGGGACATCTGGTGCCGAAACCCGGGAACTCTTCAACATCGCCAGCGCCGCGGGAGACCCCTCGGAAGACGGGGCGGATTCAGACCTGCAGGGACGTAAGTTCAGAGAGGTATGCTTTATCCTGAACACCCCTTTTCTCGACTTTGGCCTTAGTTTGTCATCACCATGGGACGGGTCAGTGGAGGCTTTGGTGCTAGTCCTGTTTGTCCTTCTTCATCGTGGCTGGTGCTGACAGAACGGTGCTGTCAGTCTGGTAAGTCGAGCGGCGTTTTTTAGATAAGCCGCTAGCGCGATGGGGTTGTCACAGTCAGTGGTTACTGCCCTACAGACTGTGCTAAAGCAAAGAGAGAATGGGAGCTCGCAAAAGGAAAGACATGTCTAAGGAAAAAGGCCCTCCCCAAGAAGTTAAGAAAGGGGGAGAGAAAGAAGGGAGTGATCATTCACCCCCTAACAAATCTAAGAAAAAGAAAAAGCCAGAATCTAGCCTATACCCTACGGTAGAGCTAGAAGCCTTGGAGCTAGATAATTCCGATTCTGACACTCTGGATTCTAGCGAAGAAGGTGGTCTAGAGGAGGAGGTGGCACGGTATGAGGAAGAAAGATATCACCCTGATAGACACCGGCCGCTGAAAACAAAAATGAATGTGAGGCCACCGCCTATAAATCCGGCAGGCTCACGCCCTTCGGCGCCTCCGCAGTATGAGCTTCGGCTGAATACTGGTACTTGTGAGGAGCCGCCCTCGCTATCGCTATTGCCGTTAGAAGATGGCGCTGACATCTGCTGTCAGTTGGAGTTAACCGTTAGAAGATGGCGCTGACATCTGCTGTCAGTTGGAGTTAACCGTTTAAGCTGTGCCTCTCCCGTGGCGTCATCTGGGGTGATGTGCAAACCACCAATCCTGGCTCTACACGTCTCACTCGGAGCTCCTAGGCTTATATAAGGGGCTGGGTTTCTTAGCTTGGGGTCTCCCTCTCAGAAGCTGATCATCTATCTCTCAAGATGTATTAAAGCTTTACTGCAGAAGGATCCGAGTGTCCTGCGTCGTTCTTGCTGGCGAGACGGTAGCGCGGGACATCTGGTGCCGAAACCCGGGAACTCTTCAACATCGCCAGCGCCGCGGGAGACCCCTCGCAAGACGGGGCGGATTCAGACCTGCAGGGACGTAAGTTCAGAGAGGTATGCTTTATCCTGAACACCCCTTTTCTCGACTTTGGCCTTAGTTTGTCATCACCATGGGACGGGTCAGTGGAGGCTTTGGTGCTAGTCCTGTTTGTCCTTCTTCATCGTGGCTGGTGCTGACAGAACGGTGCTGTCAGTCTGGTAAGTCGAGCGGCGTTTTTTAGATAAGCCGCTAGCGCGATGGGGTTGTCACAGTCAGTGGTTACTGCCCTACAGACTGTGCTAAAGCAAAGAGAGAATGGGAGCTCGCAAAAGGAAAGACATGTCTAAGGAAAAAGGCCCTCCCCAAGAAGTTAAGAAAGGGGGAGAGAAAGAAGGGAGTGATCATTCACCCCCTAACAAATCTAAGAAAAAGAAAAAGCCAGAATCTAGCCTATACCCTACGGTAGAGCTAGAAGCCTTGGAGCTAGATAATTCCGATTCTGACACTCTGGATTCTAGCGAAGAAGGTGGTCTAGAGGAGGAGGTGGCACGGTATGAGGAAGAAAGATATCACCCTGATAGACACCGGCCGCTGAAAACAAAAATGAATGTGAGGCCACCGCCTATAAATCCGGCAGGCTCACGCCCTTCGGCGCCTCCGCAGTATGAGCTTCGGCTGAATACTGGTACTTGTGAGGAGCCGCCCTCGCTATCGCTATTGCCGTTAGAAGATGGCGCTGACATCTGCTGTCAGTTGGAGTTAACCGTTAGAAGATGGCGCTGACATCTGCTGTCAGTTGGAGTTAACCGTTTAAGCTGTGCCTCTCCCGTGGCGTCATCTGGGGTGATGTGCAAACCACCAATCCCGGCTCTACACGTCTCACTCGGAGCTCCTAGGCTTATATAAGGGGCTGGGTTTCTTAGCTTGGGGTCTCCCTCTAAGAAGCTGATCATCTATCTCTCAAGATGCATTAAAGCTTTACTGCAGAAGGATCCGAGTGTCCTGCGTCGTTCTTGCTGGCGAGACGGTAGCGCGGGACATCTGGTGCCGAACCCGGGAACTCTTCAACATCGCCGGCGCCGCGGGAGACCCCTCGGAAGACGGGGCGGATTCAGAACTGCAGGGACGTAAGTTCAGAGAGGTATGCTTTATCCTGAATACCCCCTTTCTCGACTTTGGCCTTAGTTTGTCATCACCGTGGGACGGGTCAGTGGAGGCTTTGGTGCTAGTCCTGTTTGTCCTTCTCCTTCATCGTGGCTGGTGCTGACAGAACGGTGCTGTCAGTCTGGTGCTGTCAGTCTGGTGCTGTCAGTCTGGTGCTGTCAGTCTGGTGCTGTCAGTCTGGTGCTGTCAGTCTGGTGCTGTCAGTCTGGTAACGGAGTTGAGCGCCGTTTTTTAGATAAGCCGCTACCGCGATGGGGTTGTCACAGTCAGTGGTTACTGCCCTACAGACTGTGCTAAAACAAAGAGATCTTAAAATTGCACCACGAACACTTCAAAATTTTGTGAAGGAGGTAGATAGAGTGGCACCATGGTATCCTTGTTCCGGGTCCCTCACTGTGGCCTCATGGAACAAGCTAGGTAAAGAACTGCACAGGAAGCATGCAGAAGGAGATCTCCACTTAGGTACCAAAGCCATTTGGAAGCTAGTTAAAAACTGCTTGGAGGATGAGGCCTGTCACCCTGCTATAATAGAAAGTCAGGGAACCTTAGAGGAAGTTCAGGATAGCATGTCAGAAACTGAACGGAGTGAGAGAATGGGAGCTCGCAAAAGGAAAGACATGTCTAAGAAAAAAGGCCCTCCCCAAGAAGTTAAGAAAGGGGGAGAGAAAGAAGGGAGTGATCATTCACCCCCTAACAAATCTAAGAAAAAGAAAAAGCCAGAATCTAGTCTATACCCTACAGTAGAGCTAGAAGCCTTGGAGCTAGATAATTCCGATTCTGACACTCTGTATTCTAGCGAAGAAGGTGGTCTAGAGGAGGAGGTGGCACGGTATGAGGAAGAAAGATATCACCCTGATAGACACCGGCCACTGAAAACAAAAATGAATGTGAGACCACCGCCTATAAATCCGGCGGGCTCACGCCCTTCGGCGCCTCCGCAGATTGAGCTTCGGCTGAATACTGGTACTGACTCCTTTTTACCTTTAGAGGAACGGAGAAAAATACAAGTAGCTTTTCCAGTATTCGAGAATGTGGAAGGCGGAAGAGTACATACCCCTGTAGATTACAATCAAATCAAAGAATTGGCCGAATCCGTTCGTAATTATGGGGTCAATGCTAACTTTACCACAATACAGGTAGAAAGGCTTGCTAATTTTGCCATGACTCCCACTGACTGGCAGACGACAGTGAAAGCAGTGCTTCCCAACATGGGACAATACATGGAATGGAAGGCTCTCTGGTATGATGCAGCCCAGGCACAAGCTAGAGTTAATGCCACGGCTGAAGATGAGAATCAGAGGCAGTGGACATTTGAAATGCTGACAGGTCAGGGTCAACATGCCCTTAATCAAACCAACTACATCTGGGGTGTCTATGGTCAGGTGTCGGCCGCCGCTATTAAAGCATGGAAGGCCCTCACAAAAGGGGAGAGTCCAGTGGACACCTTACAAAGATTGTCCAAGGACCCCAAGAGCCATTTTCAGACTTTGTGGCCAGAATGACAGAGGCCGGCAGTCGCATCTTTGGTGATTCAGAACAAGCTATGCCCCTAATTGAGCAACTTGTCTATGAACAAGCAACCCAGGAATGTCGAGCGGCTATCGCCCCTCGAAAAAGCAAAGGTTTACAAGATTGGCTCAGAGTGTGCAGGGAGCTGGGGGGACCCCTAACCAATGCAGGACTTGCTGCCGCCATTTTACAAACGCACAGGTATAGAGATTTATCTAGTCGAAAAGCTTGTTTTAATTGTGGGAGAATGGGACACCTTAAGAAAGATTGTCAAGCCCCTGAAAGAACAAGAGAATCGAAGCTTTGCCCTCGTTGTGGTAAAGGTTATCATAGGGCTAGCGAATGCAGGTCAGTCCGGGATGTAAAAGGGAGGCTTCTGCCCCCTATTGAAGAACCCAAGTTACCCCAATCAAAAAACGGGTCACGGGGCCCGTGGTCCAAGGGCCCTCAGAAATATGGGAACCAATTTCAGAAAAGCAATCAAGAGGAAGTAGAGGTTTCCGAGGAACCCCCGGAATGGACTTGCGTGCCGCCTCCGACTTCTTACTCATGCCCCAAATGAATGTTCAACCGGTCCCAGTCCATTCCCCTGGACCTTTGCCCCCTGCCACCATTGGGCTTATTCTGGGCCGTGGCTCCTTAACTTTACAGGGACTCATTATATATCCTGGAATTGTTGACCCGTATCATAAAGAGGAGATTCAAGTTCTCTGTTCTAGCCCTCGGGGTGTTTTTTCTATAAAGCAGGGAGATAGAATTGCACAACTGGTGTTGCTGCCCTCCCTCGGGGATGGAGAAACCTACACTTTACAAAAAAGGGCTATGGGATCTTCTGGAAGTGATTCAGCCTATCTGGCTATACCCCTAAATGAGAGACCTACAATAAAATTGTTAATTAATGGAAAAGAATTTGAAGGGATAATGGATACGGGAGCAGACAAAAGCATTATTTCACTCCATTGGTGGCCGAAGTCTTGGCCCACTGTTGTTTCATCTCATTCTCTACAAGGTCTTGGATACCAGTCCTCTCCTGCCATCAGTGCCTCAGCCTTAACCTGGCGGAATGCTGAGGGCAAACAGGGATGTTTTACCCCCTATGTGTTGCCACTCCCTGTAAATTTATGGGGACAGGATGTGTTACAAGCCATGGGCATGACCCTAACTAATGAATACTCCCCCCAGGCATCAGCCATTATGGCAAAGATGGGGTATACAAAGGGTAGAGGCTTGGGTAGGCAAGAACAAGGCAGAATAAAACCCATTACATAACACGGAAATCGGGGTAGAAAAGGACTGGGTTTTATTTAGGGGCCGTTGAGGCTTCACGACCCATACCATGGAAAACAGAGGAGCCGTTATGGGTCTCTCAATGGCCTCTATCCTCTGAAAAATTAGAGGCTGTCACAAGATTAGTGCAAGAACAGGAACGGCTGGGGCATCTAGAGCCTTCTACCTCCCCATGGAATACACCAATTTTTGTTATTAAGAAGAAATCTGGGAAGTGGAGATTACTCCATGACCTGCGGGCCATTAACAATCTGATGCATCTTTTTGGCCCCGTTCAAAGAGGCCTTCCTTTGCTTTCTGCACTTCCTCAAGATTGGAAGCTTATTATTATAGATATTAAGGATTGTTTCTTCTCTATTCCACTTTACCCACGGGATAGACCAAGGTTTGCCTTCACTATCCCTTCTCTTAATCATATGGAACCAGAAAAGAGATTTCAGTGGAAGGTACTGCCGCAAGGCATGGCCAATAGCCCAACAATATGTCAGCTGTATGTGCAGGAGGCTTTGGAGCCAATTAGGAAGCAATTTACATCTTTAATCGTTATCCATTATATGGACGATATTCTTATTTGTCACAAAGAGTTAGATGTTTTACAAAAGGCTTTCCCCATGCTGGTGGCTGAATTAAAACAGTGGGGATTAGAGATTGCCTCAGAAAAGGTTCAAATTGCAGATACAGGCCTCTTTTTGGGCTCAATGATTACTCCCAAAAATATAGTTCCTCAGAAAATAGAAATTCGCAAAGTCCACTTACAAACATTAAATGATTTTCAGAAACTTCTGGGAGATATAAATTGGTTGAGGCCCTTTTTAATAATTCCATCTGCTGATCTAAAACCCCTCTTCAATCTCCTGGAGGGTGAGCCTCATATCTCCTCACCCAGAAAATTTACCCCTGCCGCCCACCGAGCCTTACAGATGGTGGAAGAGGCCTTACAGGAAGCACAATTACAATGTATTGAGGAGTCACTACCTTTTAATCTGTGTGTTTTTAAGACAGCTCAATTGCAAACTGCAGTCCTGTGGCAACATGGACCATTACTTTGGATTCATCCAAATGCTTCCCCTGCTAAGATTATTGACTGGTACCCTGATGCTGTTGCACTGCTCGCGCTTCGCGGAATAAAAGCAGCTGTTACACATTTTGGCAGGGATCCTGATTCCTTGATTGTGCCTTATACTGCTGCACAAGTTCAGACCTTGGCAGCCACATCTAGTGATTGGGCAGTTTTAGTTACTTCCTTTTCAGGACAAATTGATAATCATTTTCCAAAGCATCCAATTTTACAGTTTGCCCCAAACCAGGCTATAGTGTTTCCACAAGTGACAGCTAAAGACCCACTCCCAGATGGGACTGTGGTGTACACTGATGGATCAAAAACTGGTATGGGAGCTTATGTGGTCAAGGATAGGGTTATATCTAAATAATATAATGAAACTTCACCTCAAGTTGTAGAATGTCTGATAGTACTGGAGGTTCTTGAGGCTTTTCCAGGACCCCTCAATATTGTATCAGATTCCTCTTATGTGGTTAATGCAGTTAATCTCCTTGAGATAGCTGGAATAATAAGATCCTCCAGCAGAGTTGCTAACATCTTTCAAAAGATACAAGCTGCCTTGTTAAATAGGAGATTTCCTGTTTTCATTACCCATGTCCGAGCACATTCTGGACTCCCAGGTCCCATGTCCTTAGGGAATTACTTAGCGGACAAGGCTACAAAGCTGGTGGCCGCTGCCTTGTCTACCCATGCACAAGAAGCAAAAGAATTCCATAAGCGCTTTCATGTGACGGCTGAGACCTTGCGCCGTCGTTTTGCTCTATCCAGGAAAGAGGCTAGGGAAATTGTTCCTCAATGCCAGAATTGCTGCGAATTCTTACCTACTCCCCACATGGGAATAAACCCACGTGGCATTAGACCATTGCAGATGTGGCAGATGGATGTTACTCATATTCCCTCTTTTGGAAGGCTTCAATATGTTCATGTTTCTGTTGACACCTGTTCTGGCGTAATGTTCGCCACACCCCTAACAGGGGAAAAGGCCTCATATGTGATTCAACATTGCCTTGAGGCCTGGAGTGCTTGGGGAAAACCCAGAATTTTAAAAACAGACAATGGACCAGCACATACCTCTCAAAAATTCCGACAATTTTGTCGGCAAATGGATGTTACCCATCTAACTGGCCTACCTTATAACCCTCAAGGACAGGGCATTGTGGAACGTGCCCATCGTACACTCAAATCATATCTGATTAAACAAAAGGGGAGTATTGAGGATGTTCTACCCTCGGTACCAAGAGTTGCTGTATCCATGGCACTTTTTACCCTTAATTTCTTGAACTCTGATGCCCAAGGCCACACTGCGGCCGATCGCCACAGTTTAGAGCCTGATAGGCCAAAAGAAATGGTAAAATGGAAAGATGTCTTGACTGATCTCTGGAAAGGCCCGGATCCTATTCTTATAAGATCCAGGGGAGCTGTGTGTGTTTTTCCACAGGAGGAAGAAAACCCCCTGTGGATCCCTGAAAGACTCACTCGAAGAGCTCCTTCACAACTCCAGAATAAGAAGGATGGAGGCCAAGTGGGTGATGAAGACTCTCCTATTCGGGATGATGGTCCCTAGTATGATGGGAGAGTTACGGTGGGCCATCATGTCTACCTTCCCCCTACCGATGCCAGTGATGCAGAATGCCCAGGTGTTCCCTAGATTTTTCACAACTAATAGAGAGTTGGGGCTTGCCTTTTTGCCTTTAGATCCTCAGATACAGAGTTTTCAGGATGAGAGAACCTTGTCATTAGTAGGAAGCTTGTGCTTTACTGTGATTTCTTCATTAAAGGATAATTTTATTCATATGGATCCAGAAAGATCTAATGTTAATCCTTTTGAATTAATGGAAGCTCTACTGATCTTTCTCCTATGATAGTGAGAAGGGACAGAATACTTTTGATTGGAAAGGGGCATTAGGCAACAGTCTGAGTGAGGGACAGAGCTATGGATCATCTGATTGGTCCTCCTCCAATGTTAAGTATACCCCTTTTAAGAGAACTAATTATTCAGCTGCCCTTTATTTGGGTTGTGAGTAATGATACCTTAGGTAAGAATCAGAAAGAAATAAATTGCTCTGCTTAGAATTGTTTTTATGCATTATGCTGGGAAGCTATTAAGCACCCTTTTGCTTTGGTAATGCGCATGCCTCGATTTGTTCCAGTTCCTGTTGAGACGCCAAGTAATTTGAGTTTGTTTAGGGAAAAGCGAGATTTTTGGGATCTCTGCTATTATTGTGGGCCTGATAGCCACCGCCGCAGTTACTGCTTCGGTTACCGCCTCGGCCCTTGCACTTTCTGCCACTGTGCAGACAACTCAAACCATTAATGAACTATAGGCCACTGTGACCATGGTCCTAGATAAACAGGCCACTGCCAATTCTCAGATACAAGGAGGCCTGATGTTGGTAAACCAACAGATTAATTTGGTTCAGGAACAATTGGATATATTGTGGCAGATGGCCCAATTGGGATGTGAACAAAAGTTGCCTGGCCTTTGTGTCACTTCAGTACAATATGAGAATTTTACAAGAGCAGCTAACGTGTCACAAGCTCTGTCTCAACATATATTACAGAATTGGACTTTTGAGTTTGAGCAGACTCTCCGTGAGTTGAGAATGGCGATCCTGCAAGTGAATTCGACGCGTCTGGATCTTTCTCTGATGGAAGGCCTCTCCTCCTGGATTTCATCTGCATTTTCTTATTTTAAGGAATGGGTGGGGGTAGGATCATTTAGCCTAGTTCTCTGCTGTGGAATAGTGCTGATGCTTTGGATGGTGTGTAAGCTCAGAGCCCAAACAAAAGAGACAAAGTGGTGGTGGCACAAGCACTTGCTGCCTTAGAACACGGAGACTCCCCTGACATTTGGTTAACCATGTTAAAGCAATAGGTCCCTGGCCTCCCAGCTCTTGCACCCCACGAGGCTAGTCTCATTGCACGGGATAGAGTGGGTAGGCTTCAGCAGCCCAGAGTTGCAA
>NW_024434576.1:0-25574 GCF_017639785.1 Mesocricetus auratus | reverse complement strand
AAATTAAAAAAAAACTTGCAAACAGGATCCAAGAACACATCAGAAATCTCATCCTCCATGATCAATTAGGTTTCATCCCAGGCATGCAGGGATGGTTCAACATACAAATTCATTAACATAATCCACCATATAAACAAACCAAGAAACAAAAATCACATCATCTCACTAGGTGCTGAAGAAGACCTTGATAAAATCCAGCACACCTTCATGATACAGGTCCTGAAGAGATCTGGAATAATAGGAACATACCTAAATATCATAAAAGCAATACACAGCAAAAAACAGGCAACATCAAACTGAATGGAGAGAAACAAAGGGCAATTCATCTAAGATCATGAACAAGACAAGGCTGTCCCCTCTCCCCAATATTGTACTTGAAATTCTAGCTAAAGCAATAAGACAAGAAAAGTAGATCAAGGGGATACAAATTGGAAAGGAAAGGTAAAATTTTCATTATTTGCAGAAGATATGATAGTTCACATAAGTGTCCCAAAAAAGTCTAGCAGGGAACATTTCAGCTGATAAACACCTTCAGCAGTGTGGCAGGATACAAAATCAAATTAAGAAAATCAGTAGCCCTACTATGTACAGAGGATAAAAGAACTGACAAAGAAATCAGAGAAACATCACCCTTTACAATTGCCACAAGTAACACAATATAACTGGGGGTAACTCTAACCAAACAAGTGAAAGGCCTGTATCAAAAGAACATTGAGTCTTGAAAGCAAGAAATTAAAGAAGACACCAGGAAATGGAAAGATCTCCCATGCTCTTGTATAGGTATGATCAATCTAGTAAAAATGGCAATCCTGCCAAAAGCAATCTAGAGATTTAATGAAATCCCCATCAAAATCCCAGCAGGAATCTTCACAGACCTTGAAAGTACAATTCTCAACTTTATATGGAAAAACAGAAAGCCAAGACAATACTGATCCACAAAGCAACATCTGGAGGCATCAATATCCATGACTCCAAGATCTATTATTGAGCTATTGTCCGGGAAACAGATTGGTATTGGAACAAAAATAAACAGGTAGACCCTGAGATTAATCCACAAACCTATGAACACCTGAGTTTTGTCAAAGAAGCTAAAATTTACAATGGAAAAAATGACAGCATCTTCAACAAATGGTACTGGCATAACTTGATATTGGCATGTAGAAGACTCCAGATAGATCCATGTCTATCGCCATCACAAAACTTACATCTAAATGGATCAAAGTCCTCAACATAAGTCCAGCCAACTGAAACTGTTACAAGAAAAAGTGGGAGGTACCCTGAGACTGTTTCCTGAACATAACACCAGTAGCACAAACACTGAAAATTAATATGTGGGACCTCCTGAAACTGAGAAGCTTCTGGAAGGCAAAGGACACAGTCAGCAAGAAAAGGCACCCCAAAGATTGGAAAAAGATACTCACTAATGCCACATCTGACAGAGGGCTGATCTACAAAATTTACAAACAATTCAAGAAGGAAGTTTCCAAAGCACCAAAGAAACCAATGAAAAAGTTGGGAACTGTACTAAATAGATAATTCTCAATTGAGGAGTACATAAAGGCTAAGAGACACTTAAGAAACTGCTCAACATCATTAGCCTTTAGGGAAATGGAAATAAAAGCAACTCTGATATATAATCTTACTCCTGTCAGAATGGCTTAAATCAAAAACACCAATGACAGTTTGCGCTGGAGAGGATGTGGAGAAAGGGGAACACTTGTCCACTGCTCATGGGAGTGCCAACTTCTACAGCCACCATTGAAATCAGTATGAACATTCCTCAGGAAAATGGGACTTAGTCTACCACTATGTTCTCAGCAGCATTATATGTGATAGCTAGATACAGGAAACAACCTGGATTGTCCCAACCCGCAGGACATTCAGCGTGGGTCTGGTGGATACCTAAGAGAAAGATGGAGGACAGGGACTACAGGAATGGACGCCAAGACAGGATTCTGATCAAGGTGACAACTTTATTTCATCACAAGGGCATTTATATAAGAGAACTGAGGAGGAGGGAAAGGGGGAAGGTGTGCTTGCAGCTGCAGGGGCAAGAGGTCAGTGGGAGAGGTGGTCTGCTGTGTTGCCTGGCTACCTAATCTACAGGGCAAGAGGTCAGGGGCAAGAATTCCTATGATGCTTGCTAACCTGACAGCAGAATCCGTTCCTATCTATTGCAATTTACGACTGCTCAGGCCTATCTTCTGAGGACCTTGTAGTTTTTCCAATTAAGCTAGTCTTTAACTGACTGGTAAACCCCAGGCTTGTTACTTGGAATTTGCTTTATGTCAGAAGGGGTGGCAGGGTGGTCTTAGTGTCACGTCTTCTCTATGAGTACGTGATACAGCCTAGTTGACTGATGAGTGGAGGTCCCTGACATCTCCCCCTTTCTGGTTAAACAGAAATTTAGGTGCAGCCTGAGTATGAGTTACCCGAGAACCACAGTGATGATGGAGCCTGTCTTAGGATCGATCTGAGAGGCTTCACCCCTTACCTGTCATCGGATTACTTTGCCAGCCTTCAAAGCTCCTGTCTTGGGGGGAAGCATCAGAGGGGAGCCCGTACGAGGACAACCATCAAGAGTGGTGGTTATTTATTTTGTGAGTAAAAGGGCCTTCCAAGGCCCCAGGCTGGGGCTGCAAAGGAGGGGGTCATGAGCAGATTATATGCCACTGGGGAGTTTGTCTTCTTCTGCTATGTGGAGACTGGGAACATCAGGTGAAGTTCGCCTTCCTCCTTGTCATTACTCTCATCAGCCTTCAGATAAGGACCACTCTCCTTCATGGCCAGCCTCTGATAGTGGATCTGGATAGGCCTTGCAACATGATTATCTATTTGCTGCTTAGTAAAGTCTGTCAGGCACCTAAGGGCCCATGTGCCAAAAGAAATAAGCAATATAAAGGCTAAAAGTGGGCCCAAAATATTGGGCAATAAGGTAGATAGTCAGGGAGAAGTAGAAAACCAATTATTATACCAACTCTTCTGTTGCTCCCTCTCTCTTTCTTTTCTCTATACCCTCTCTGTTTTTCTTCATACTATCTTTGACTCTCCCTATTTTCTTAACATAGAAACAGCATTCTTCTTTAAGGGCTGCATAGATTCCTCCTTATTTGAGAGCACAAGGAATGAAATCCTAGTGCCTGCTCCTGTGGCTCCCAGCCCCAAAAGCACATCTTGCTTAAAATAATAGTTAAGGCGGTGAACTAATTTAACTAAAATGTAAAACATAGGGGCAGAATTTAGCAGGTAGTAAGGCCATCCTTGACAGGCCCACCATTCTCAGGGATCAGATAAGAGGAGGAGTTAGTATCCTAGAAGAGAGTGAGGTCGCAGAGGTGAGGATGGGTTGAGGAAATTTGGAAACTGGGCAGGGGAGGGGGCTGTGCAGTCAGGAACACTGGTTCAGCATGTTTCACTGGGGCTGGTTTGGACAGCTTTCCATGGTTTCAGATACAGTTTTTTCTTCACTCCATGCATCCCACCAAGTTTTTGGCAGCCACAAAGCTTTTTTTCTTTTCCTGTAAGAAAACACAAACATTCCCTCCTCCCCAAATTGGGTCTTTTCCACTGTCTAGTTTATGGATATTTTATCTGACCAGAGCAAAGTCACTTGAGTTCCATCATACCAGAATCTGTCTGTAGCATATTGTTTTACTGGCATCCACACTTTAAAAGTCTAAAATGAAGAGTGCATGATTTAATACATCACGTGGAGACAAAGGTGATTTCATAGTCATTTTTGTAGGCAGCATCTGACTAAGGTTCATTGTGGAGTATATCTGAATTGCTACCCCCATGCCTGCGGAGCCAGGGGCTAAGGCCCGATACTCCAAATCCCACTAACGGGATGAATTAGATGGCTTTCAAATATCTAGGAATAAGATAATCCATGGGCTCACTTGCTGGAACAAACTCCACATCTGGAAGAAGAGTGGCTAGTACACATAACCCTGCCCAATTTGTAGACAACATGCAATAAGTCATTTCATTTTCACATGTAAAAACTTACCAGGTGGGGAGTAGATTTTAGTTTTTAGAAGTTGTATTTTTAAGGAGCTATGAGCATGCTCTACAATTCCTTGAGGATTGTAAGGAATACCTGTTGATTAATTTTCTATTGAGTACAAAATAGCTGAATGCCTTATTAGAATATCCAGACGTATTGTGTGTTCTTTATTACCTTTGGAACTCTCATGTAAGCAAAACATTTTAAACAGTGACTTATCATATGCTTGGTGACTTTTTTAGTTTGTGTGGTGGCTATCAAAAAACCTGAATACCATGTGTATATTGTAGCTCCAAAGGACACTGTAACGATAAGCGACACTTACTGAAAGTAAAACTGAGTATTTATTGTAGAAATTAATCACAAGATACCAAACAAGTAACCCAGATGAGACAAGCAGTTTTCCCACTGCCAAACCGGAAGCCGAACTCTGGGAAAAGAGACCGAGACTTCCTGTGTGCTGTCTTTTATACCTTCCCCCGTAACGCCCCCTAGCCATGCACAAAAGGGGGCCTGGCTAGTTACGTAGTTCACCGCCTACGTACGTATACGTGTTTACGTCTGGCCGCATACGTCTTTAGTCATGCCTAAAGTGGGTGTAGTTAGCGGTATGGTAAACCGCCCTTTTATTATCTCATCTGTATGCGCCTCTAGTAAGTCACATGGTTAATGGCGGCATACAGACTTCCTCCTACAGTACATATTATAACTTGTCAAATTCTGTAATATAAATGTATAAATTTATTGTATAAATGATTAGGAAGTAGGCCTCCAGGGTTCAGTCTTAAATTAGTTACAGATAAATATTGTGGGCACATCTCATTTTTTTTGACAATTTTGATAAGCAGTCTCTCTGGATAAACCAAATTGCTTTCCTAGACTTTTGTTATTTGGATGGTGAAAATAAATGAGACTGAAGAGCTCTCTCCACCAGAGTCAAAGAGATCAACTTTGTTAATTTGTTTGTTGACTCATTTCCCTTAGCCAATGGGCTGGAAAGGTTTGAATGAACTCTTATATTACCCACAAAACATAGCAATTGTATTTTGATTTTGTTTAAATAATATTTTAACCTGATCATTGTTACTTTTAATGTACTGAGCCATCTTTATTATTTGAAGAGCTTTAAAAACGTAATGATTGTCACTATACAATTAAATGAATTATTTACTAGAAGTTGAAAAACCATTGTAACAGCTCATAACTCAACTATCTGAGCTGAAGACAGAGATGTTTGCTCCACATATTTCTTACCATCTATACCATAAGTTGTTCTTCCATTAGAATAACCATTAGTAAAAACTAGCACAACATTTTTTACAGGACTGTTTTACTATTTTGGAGAACATAAAGGATGTATTAGCTCAAACTGTAACAGCCTATGAGCTGTGAACTGATTATCAATTCTCCCTGAAAATTGAGCAAAGCAGTTTTCCACAAATCACCTTCCTGAGGCAATCAACTTGTTGCTTGGTATATGTAACATGTATTGAGGGATAAAAAAATAAAATTAAAAGTTTAAAAACTTGAATCCTAAATCTATACAGAGAGAAGCAACTTCTTGATGGCAAAGGAAGATTCAACTCCTTAAATCAGGGGTAACTGAGCCCCTGCTCTCAGAGAAGGGGAGGCAGCTGTCCACCACTCCTATTAACCTTCCTTTGCTAATTGTAGGTCACAAAGGTCCTCTGCCAGTTGTAAAGATTCTCTGGCCCAGGGACTAACTGACAGACCCTGGTAACCTCAATAACTCTGTAAGTCTTATCTTATCTTACTCAGATATATCTAGCCCAAAACATATAGTTACTGTTTTACTCCAGATCTTGTATGACCCTAAGTAAATATGGAAACTGAAACTTGTGCCTTTTTTTTCAGAAGTGTTGACTCCTTGGGTTATTCTCTGGGAATCCACAAACCTGGCACAACATTATTATACTTTGTTTTCTGTTAAAATATCTCCCAGATTCCATATGCTATTTCAGCACCATACAGGCTACTGCTTAAATAAGGCTTTAATACTTTGGCTGGGTAAACAGCATAAGCTTTCCCTGGTAATGTATTGTTAATATAACATCTGCTGATGCCAGAGTATACTTCCTAAGACTAAGCCTTGTTACCTTCTTTAGTCAACTGTCCAGGTGAATTGGGATCACTATTTGCTTTTAGAATCTCATTTAAGGGTTTTAAGTCACCAATAGAACACTTTAAAAAATATATAACCATTGAATATTTCCCAGCAATTCTGAAAATTGCTCAAAAGATTGTAAACTATCCTTTTTTAATTGTCCAAATTGAGGTTTAATTTCTGTTAGAACACAACATATATCCCAAGTAACTTTTGCAAATTACTTAGTCTGTGAGGAGTCTTATCCATTCTAACAGGTAGAGCTCTCATTAGCTGACAAGGCCTCATTTGCATCTTAGCTGACAAGGGCTAATTTGCATCTACACATACACCTTTGGGGGTGGGTCCTGACCAAGACTAGTTCCCTGAAAAACAACAAAAAATAACTTTTTCAAATCATCTAACTTAGAGGTTTTCTTTTTTAACCATAGAAATTTAGGAGGATCTCTGTATCCTCTCCTTTGTTAAACTCCATAGAATCATCCATGCAGATTCTCTTGGCTCCTAGGCTTCTGCTATTTTCTATTGACTGGCTCTGAAGGCTTAAATCTTTCATCTTTCCTATTAAAACATTAACTGACCGGATGGATGCTCCTTTTGGCTATATCTAAACCAATTTAAGTAGCTTTTTAGCAATGTCTGAAGTGATTTAAGTATCCTTTTAATCATATCCAAGGCAATTCGAACAGTTGCTTGTGTCAACATTCACACATTTACACTCACATTCCAAACATACTGGTGTGGCCACACCTTACACACAGAACATGCACACATATTTCTCATCTCTCCTACTGCCTAGGTTATGATTAGTTAGTTGAAATGAAACATCCTTAATTGAAGTCTCTTGTTACCCAGCAGCTACAGCCAATTTTTGTTTTATGAGCATCCAAAATCTGAACAAATCTGAATTTATCTATATTGTCTTTCTTTCTCTATAAGGCCCACTATCTGAACAAATATTTAATAGACTAATTTGTTTCAATTTCCTTTCTATAAGGTCTTAGCATGGCCTGGCATGTTGTACTAGCATTTTATAAGCTAGTTGTCTCAATCAAAGATTTAACACCTGTATCTCCCCTTATTTTGGATGAAGCCTGTATTATCCTAGAGACAAAATTTTTTGAAACAACTCCTTAGGTCCATGCCTACTCTTTCTGAAGCCTTTACTTAGCCTATATCCTGGCGGCTAGAAGCTTGTTCCAAGTTCTCTCTGCTGCTGGGCCAATCTGTTTATACACTGCTATCTCAAGAGTTAATTGCTGATCTATGTCTTTGTATTTGTTCTTCCTCAGGGAGCACCTTATAACAAACAGGAAGGTTTTGGGCTCTTTTGTCACGTCTGCTGCGCGGCCTGTGTCCGAGAACGTGCGGAGGGTGTCGGAGATCGACAACACAGAGACTTGTTCAATGATGTAAAGAGAACTTTAAACAGGCTCCAAAAAGGTTCAAGAAAAACTTCCTAAGAAAAGCTCCCACCAGAGAAGCTTCTGCTCTCTCCTCTACCCTGGCTGGTTCTGCTCTGACCCCAGAGGTGGATGTGTGTGGGTTTTTGAAGGTGCGGTTAGTCTTTGGACAAGGTCGAGGTCAGGGCGGTTTCCGTGGGAAGGCCTTTCCCAGGAACTTATTGTATCGTTTTTAGTAAACATGTTTTTACTGAACATTGTCTTACAGCCGCCTACTCCCAGGCAGAAGGGGAAGTGGCCAGGAACTTATTGTATCGTTTTTAGTAAACATGTTTTTACTAAACATTGTCTTACAGCTGCCTACTCCCAGGCAGAAGGGGAAGTGGGTCTCTGCTCAAGGTCTGGTGTTCCCACAATTCACCCCTTTTTATTTTCAAATGAGGGACTCCTGGCTTAGGTCAAGTAGGGTCACCCTCCCTTTCCCGTCTTTGGGGGACCTTGAACCCCTGTTTTAGGTGGGAGGGTTCTTCCCCACAGGTTGCCCGTCATCGGAGATACACCAACCTTAAATCATCTGTAACCAACCTTCATGGCTATCGGGATTGCCATGGGCTAAGCTAAGCAATACTTGGTTACGGATCTCTTGTCTCTGGAACAAGGCACGTTTGAGCTCGGCATAAAGCCAGAATGCCTACCGCCACTGCCACCATTTCCAGGACCCCCATTGACACAGCGCCTCTCCATTACCATACCCATCACCAGATCTTGGCCATAACATTCTACCAGCCTTCGTCTGTTACAAGGGTAACCCGCATGTGATTTACATTTACAATTTGATAAAGTTTCCAATCGTTTTAAGGTCTGCTCAGGAAAGCATTTAGAAAGTGCACTTGAACAGATACATTGGGCACAATCATTGATGTTACACATGTAGCATTATGAAAAATATGAACAATAGTTGTCACATTAGGACAAGTTGCATTTCTCCAGAAAAATACACTGGCCTAGTCGTGATTATAGAAATAGGAACCATCAAGTCTGATATTTCAAGTGACCATGTCCTGTTCAAATACTGAAAAGAGGCTTTTGCCACTCATCATAGTCCATACCAATGTCCAAATGCTTTAAATGGGTCCTTTTTTCCCTGTTGGCTTCACGATGAAAACTCATGGGTCCGGAAGGTTGATGTAGCAGGTCTGTTGAGAAACTGGAAATCTCGAACCGACTGTTTTCTTTCTTTCTTGGGCTCTAGATTCGATGACATCAAGAATCAGGAACACTGATTTAGGAGATCTCACTCAAACTGGCTTAGGTAGGCTCCCATGGTCTCAGGTCCAGTTTTTCTCTGCTCCATGCATCTCACTAAATGGTCTGACAGTTGCCGAAGCTTTATTCTTTTCCTGCAAGAAAACACAAACATGCCCTCGACCCCAAATTAGGGTCTTCTCCACTGTCTAGTGTATGGATGTCTCCATTTGACCTGAGCAATGGTTGCTCAAGTTCCATCATGCCAGAATCTGTCTGAAGCTCACTGGCATTCACATTATAAAATTTTTAAATGAGGAGTGTATTATTTGATGAGTCATGTGGGGACTGGGGACATTATTCCCCCTTTTTTATTTTCTAAAAAAAATTTTTTTTTGAACTGTTGAAGCTGGACCATAACAGTAGAAGGATTTGTCTACCCTCCTTGGTTGACTATCTGGGTAAATTGGGATTACTACTTAGATTATTTGTAGATGCCCATTAAAAAGGACATATCCATTAAATATTTCCCAAAAACTTCTGAAAATCACTCAAAGATTGTAAACTATACTGTGTCCAAATAAGTTTTTAAAATTATTTGAAGTCTGTGAGCAGTCTTTCCCAATCTAACCTGTAGCTCTCACTAGCTGACAAGGCCTCGTTTGTATCTTAAATTTTTCTGTTAAAACATTAACAGACTGGCTGGATGTTCCTTTTGGCTATATTTAAAGCAATCTAGGTAGCTTCTTAACTATTTTTGAAGGGATTTAAGTATCCTTTTAATCATATAAGCAGTTCACACTCATGCATTCACAATCACATTTCATATATACCGGTGTGGCCACACCATACATTCAGAACATACATGCATCTTTCAGTCATCCTTTTTCCCTAGGTCATGATTAGTCTGTTGCAATGAAGCTTCCTTAATTGAAATCTATGTAAAAGAACAACTCCAGCCAATCTTTGAACTAAAAAGGTTAAAAAGTCCTATATGTTTTTATCATTCCTCCATTTGAGCTATAGTCATGGGGTACAGCCGTACCTACTCCTTGTAACTCTGTAGATGCAAGGTAGAGAGGCCAGGCTTTTGGCCAAAAGTTTTTAGAGATGACTCACAAAATAGAACTTAAATGTAAACAAAATTTTCCATTCCATATACCTTTGTCTTTTTCTTTTTCTTTTACTTAATACCAGTAACTCCTTTATTAACCGTTACCAATTTTCAATTTACTCACTTTTAATCCATCCTCCAACTGAGGGTGATCTCTCAGGTTCCCCTTTCTTTCCTGACCTTGGTGTCAGGTGAAGGCCTGGAGATTTAATCCAATCCACCCCCTCAACTGAGGGCGATCTGTCTGGGTTCCCTTACTTTCCTGACCTTTGTCAGGTGAAGGCCTGGAGATTTAATCCAATCCACCCTCCAACCTAGGGTGATCTCTCAGGGTCCCCTTACTTTCCTGACCTTTGTCAGGCGAAGGCCTGGAGATTTAATCCAGTACCCCTAGCTTGGTACCCCTTTTTAACACATCCACATAGCCTTACTGGCCAGCCTTTTAGATCTCTCAGTTTCCCTTTACTTTTCTGACCTCAGTGGATCAGGCGAAAGACTGGAGATTTTTTATTTTATTTCTTATTTTACCCTTTTTTTTTGAGACTGGGTTTCTCTCTATCCTTTTGGAGGCTGTCCTGGAACTTGCTCTATAGACCAAGATGGCCTCATTCCTTCCTATCTCTGCCTCCCGAGTGTTGGGATTAAAGGTGTATGCCACCAACACCTGGCTCTCTGAATATCATAGCAAACATCCTCCCAATCTGGGACATTTAAGCCTTCCCTGGTAATGAACCATGGGCTCCCTCGTTCAATCCATTTTAAAAAGCCTGCCATGGTTGTAGTCCCCTGTTCTTCAAGCAACTTTTTTACGTGATACTGTAATTTAAACTTCCAGGGACTATTTCCCATTGTTTCTTTTCCTATTTTCCTCCATCTGTCCCTGGCTGGCAAAAGGGACGACCCCGTCCACTTACCTCGCTTTCACGATCTCAGTGGGACCTCCAATTGTCACGTCTGCTGCGCGGCCTGTGTCCGAGAACATGCGGAGGGTGTCGGAGATCGACAACACAGAGACTTGTTCAATGATGTAAAGAGAACTTTAAACAGGCTCCAAAATGGTTCAAGAAAAACTTCCTAAGAAAAGCTCCCACCAGAGAAGCTTCTGCTCTCTCCTCTACCCTGGCTGGTTCTGCTCTGACCCCAGAGGTGGATGTGTGTGGGTTTTTGAAGGTGCGGTTAGTCTTTGGACAAGGTCGAGGTCAGGGCGGTTTCCGTGGGAAGGCCTTTCCCAGGAACTTATTGTGTCGTTTTTAGTAAACATGTTTTTACTGAACATTGTCTTACAGCTGCCTACTCCCAGGCAGAAGGGGAAGTGGCCAGGAACTTATTGTATCGTTTTTAGTAAACATGTTTTTACTAAACATTGTCTTACAGCTGCCTACTCCCAGGCAGAAGGGGAAGTGGGTCTCTGCTCAAGGTCTGGTGTTCCCACACTCTTTTTTGTTTGTTTGTTTGTTTCGTTTTCCTCTTCTCTAACACTAACCTGCACTGGAAGCATCTGATCTGTTGCGGCTCCTGGCCATGAATTGAGGGATGCTTGCCCCTAGGCTGCCATAGACAAAGGAACATTTCTCTGATCTGAGGAAACTTGAAAAGTTCTTATCTCCTGTGAGAGAGATTTTGCTAAATCTTTCAAGACTCTTAGTTTTTGCTGAATTTTACCACTAGGTTTCTGCCTCTCTGTATTTCTAGTTCCTAATCTCTCAGTCCTGTATGGTTTTTGTTTGTTTGGTTGTTTGTTTTCTGATCTAGCTGCTCCTCAGTAGGCACTGAGGTCTCTTATCATACTGCTAACTGCTTCAGGAGCAGTATGCAGGTAGCACCTTCCATTCCCCAAGCCCTGGCACAGCACCTGTGACACAGCTGCAGCAGTGGCTTCTGTGAAAGGGGAACCTTTTAAACTTTTAAACTCCAAAATCCTCCGAAGTTTTGCTTCATTTTAGCTCTCCTGGCTATCAAAACACACACGAATAAATACACAATTATCTGGCCAACAGTTTCCTTCTTATACATTCCCTTGTTAATCTTGAAGGCAGTCACTACCATATTATATATATATATATATATCATCCCCTTCAGGGACAAGCATCTCCCATATTCCCATATAAGTTTTAACTTCTTTAAACCTTTATTTTTAACCTATGTTACTCCTAAGAATTATATAAGATCCTTCTTTTTCACCCTAATTCCTTGTATCCTGAGGGCTTCTTTGAGCCCGGAAAGAAAGAGAGACTTTTGAGAGAATGCCTGTCCTATCATTTACATTGGCGGTAAGATCTGCGCCGTTGCTCACCACCTCGCCTGTCTTGCTCTTTTCAGTGGGTCACTGAAATGAAGACTGTGCCATCCTCTGGGGGACGATCTGGAAGGGCCCTTCACTCCGTGAGCGGCGTCTTCCTCCTGGCTATCCAACTTCAGTCCACGCTGGGTGCCAAATATGTCCCGACCCACAGGACATTCAGCATGGGTCTGGTGGATACCTAGGAGAAAGATGGAGGACAGGGGATAAAGGAATGGACGCCAAGACAGGATTCTGATCAAGGTGACAACTTTATTTCATCACAAGGGCATTTATATAGGAGAACTGAGGAGAAGGGAAAGGGGGAAGGTGTGCTTGCAGCTGCAGGGGCAAGAGGTCAGTGGGAGAGGTGGTCTGCTGTGTTGCCTGGCTACCTAATCTACAGGGCAAGAGGTCAGGGGTAAGAATTCCTATGTTGCTTGCTAACCTGACAGCAGAATCCATTCCTATCTATCACAATTTACTACTGCTCAGGCCTATCTTCTGAGGACCTTGTAGTTTTTCCAATTAAGCTAATCTTTAACTGACTGGTAAATCCCAGGCTTGTTACTTGGAATTTGCTTTATGTCAGAAGGGGTGGCAGGGTGGTCTTAGTGTCATGTCTTCTCTATGAGTACATGATACAGCCTAGCTGACTGATGGCTGAAGGTCCCTGACACTGGATGCCTCACAACTGAAGAGTGGATAGACAAAATGTGGCACATTTGCACAATGGAGTCCTACTCAGAAGAAATAAACACAGGAATCTTGAAATTTTCAGGCAAACAGAATGCACTAGAGGAGACCATCCTGAGTGAGGTAACCCACATACAAAAAGACAAACATGATATATACTCACTCTTAAGTGGATTTTAGATATGGGTCAGGGGAGTGTCAGGCTATAATTTCAGTGCCAGTGAGTCTAGGAAACAGGGAGGTTCCAAGGAGAGATGCATGATAACCCAGAGAATTGGAATGAGGCAAGATCTCCTCTGCAGATTGGGAACATCATGAGATGGGAGAGGGAGCCAGGATAAAGAGGGGGAACAAGAGGAGGGGAGAAGAAGTAATGGTGTATTAGGAAGGTTGAGTCGCAGTAAGCAGGATGAAATATACCATAATAGATCAAGTCATTATAGATTTGCGGAGAGAGCTGACACTAGTGAGATCTCTAGAGATCTACAAGGATAACACCAACTGGCAATCTAAGCAATAGTGGAGAGAGTACATTAGTAGACCCTCCTTGATGATAAGGTTGATGACTACCTTATACACCATCCTAGAACCTTCATCCAGTGACTGATTGAAGCAGAGACAGTTGCCCACAGCTAAACACTGAACTGAACTCCTCGAACCTAGTGAGAGAGATGGAGGAGTGAAAAGCAAAGGGGTCAAGACCATAATGGTGAAACCCACAAAGAAATTTGTCTTGATAAGGAGGAACTTTTGAATCCCAGTCTGATAGCTGAGAGGCCACTAGGGCCTGATCCCAACTGCATGAATGTAGTGTCAGTAAGGAGGCCTCAGAAATCTCTGTGGCCTTGTATAGTAGATCAGTTTTTTCCATGGTGTATTAATGATTTTGATAGCCCACTCCAAATATAGTGATGGTCTCTCAGGCTGAACACATGGGGAATGGCCTAGGTCCTGCCCTAGATGAAATGAATGACTTTGGAGATCCCCCCAAGCAGGGCCCCACACTCCATGGAGAATGATGTGGAGATTGGTGGGGTGCTGGGGGAGCTGGTGGGTGGACAAGGGAGGAGGGGTGGAAGAGGTTTCTAATTTAAATAAAAACATATATTGAGGAATAAAAACTATAAAATTTCCATTTTATGTCATATATGTGGCACACACACACTCACACACACAACCACACACACAAACACACACACCACATACATAACATATATCCCACATAAATATATAAAATTCATACTGAATATTTCTATTTAATATTAATCAGATTGAATAATAAATAACATGCTTTAAGCATTTATGCAAGTAAATTTATTTAGTGAATCACAGAAAAAGAAAAGTGTATTAAAAAGGGTAAGGCAAGAAACTTGAAGTAAGTTACTGAGTTAAGGATCTGAACCAGAAAGAAAATGTGATAAAATCATTGGGGAAGAAATATAGATTCAAATTTGTATTTGTAACTTTGATTCCATGGACAGAAACGTTTCAAGCTGTTTCAGTTTTATAACCTGCAAAATTTACAACATTAATTAAAATATATTAAATAATAGTAAAGACATTATGACTTATAGAGTATGCATGAATGCTTGCTTGAGTGATGAAGTGTAAAATGATGTATTACTAAAGCAGAAATCTCATTCTATAGACTCCATCTGAAGATAAGCAACGGAATTTAATATTTGTCTCTTTCAAACGATTTAATAACCAGGAAATTTTTCAGAGCATAAGGTTGCATTTTCATATAAAATTATATGCAATAAAGACAGATATTTCTGGAAGCTTGATACTTTCAAATATCCCTTATTTAATTTTACTGACTGTCAATTAAAAGTAGCACACTCAAGACTTACTATGATATGCTAATCATATTTAATATGTTAATACCTTCCTAAATTAATTCACTCTATCTGGAAAATAAATTAGTATATTTCCTAACTGAACTTAGCGTTTCTATTTAAAACACATGTGTAAAAAATAAAAATGTCTATAGAACTCTGTCAATAGGGATATTTTTAAAAATAATTTCACGGAGATTTTATGATTTTGCAAGTATTTTGAAGCTGCTTTTTCATTGTATTATTTTAAAACTTCATACAATATATTCTGTGCACATTACTCCTAATACAATATTTTTGATTAAATAAACAATTTTATGTAAATATACTCAAATTTACATAGGAAAGGAGCTATATTAATGTTCCACTCACCAAGTCAATATCTTCCTTGAGGACAGGTGTCTGGATGAAATATAGGATACACAAAGTAAAGATTAATCTATTTACTCAATAATTTTAAGCACTGGAAATTGAAAAGAAGAATTATCATGATTTTCTCTTATTTCAAATCAATATTTTTTCTATTATCAAAGCAAAGTTATTTACCATTTGTAAGGGCATCTTGTATATTTTCAACTGGAATTCCATCATCCGTAGTCAAATCCAGAAAGAAGTCCCATAAGTTTTCACTGAGACTGATTTCTTTTGCTCCATTTCATATAAGAAGTCAGAAAAGATGGCCATGAGATATATATCTATTTCTGATTTATGGACTACTTAATGTTTCCAGAACGATTTCAATTAATTGATTTTAACTTTAGTTCTTTAAGAACTTTATTCTGTGGATTTGGATCACATTCACATTCCTGCCAACAAATCTGAAATCCACCAAACTTTTGCCAGTTAATCATGAAACACAAACATATTTTTATTTTTTAACCTATTAAAACTTGTTTGTTTGACATATATATTGTTGAGTATGTGGTTTCCCACTTAAGGAGTGTCATTTTTAGAGACAACATTCAATTGCTAGGTCTTTGGTCAAATTCATAGATCATACGTTGTTTCAGAAATTTTAATGAAGTATTGCTTAGCATTCTAGTTAACACAAGGTACTTCACAATTGATGGATTCCTATAGAATAGATTGTTTATGTGCATTATGAGAGATTTAGTGTCATTTTCCAATAAATGTGATCATATAGGAGTTTTTTGATTAGGGTCCTGGGGCTGGATATTTGAATAGATGTTAAGAAGATATATATTTGCGCCGGGCGTTGGTGGCGCATGCCTTTAATCCCAGCACTCGGGAGGCAGAGGCAGGCAGATCTCTGTGTGTTTGAGGCCATGCTGGACCGACAGCCTCCAAAACAGAGAAACCCTGTCTCATAAAACCAAAAAAAAGAAGATATATATTTGCAACCACCTTAATTTAGCTCTCATACTTACATAATGCTGCAGTGAAGTTTATACTGCTTCCATTCTTTACAAAAAACTTCAAGTCTATGAATAATGTTGTGCTTGATACAAAATATAATAAAAATGAAAAGACAGCTGATTCTGCAAAGAAATAATTGTTTTGGATTAGCCAACAAAAATTGTCTGTCATTCATACGTATTTGATTGAATGTGTTTGTGCATGTATAATGGAAGGATTAGCAAAACAAAAAATAAAATGAAATGAGAAAAATCTTATCATAACTTCTGAGTTATCAATAACGGTAATTGCTCTTTTGCAAGTAAGAAAATACTACTTAGAATTAAATACTATTTAAGGTATAAATTATTTTATTAAGCTCATATTATTAATACATAAAGTTATGCAAATATTATAATTCCCCTGAAAGACTAATAGACTAATAACCAACATGTGTTTCATGGGAGATGTCTTTTTTAGGCTGTGAATGTATTTCTCTTATTTGTTAATGATTAAAGCTGTTTCAGCCAATGGACAGGCAGGATATAGACAGACAGAAAGTTAGGCAAAAAAGGAATGCCCCAACATTACAGATAAACTTGCTCAGGCAGAAAGATGTCTCTGTCAATTCTAATTTTTATATCACATCCTTCTATGGTCTATGATAGAACTGAAGACAAACAATTATGGTTATGGTTTTTTAGTTATAATAAGAGATAAGTTATATCTACAACTTTAGACTTACAAAGATAGAATGGAAGATAAAATATTTTCTTTAAATATTGTCAAATTTTAGTGTACTAAATGGCATCAACTATAGCTCTTGCTTGATAACTGTTTTAGTTTTTTAATCAGTTTTTTCTTTTAATTTTAAATAGCTTGTTTTACATGTCAATCCCACTTCCCTCTCTATCCCCTCCTCACACATGCCACCACCATCCCTCCATCCTCCCACCCTATTGCCAATTCCTTCTGCATAGGGGATATCTAGAGTCTGTCATTTCACTCAGGGTAGGGTCCAGGCACTTCCCTAAGAGTCCAGGCAGAGAGAGCAACCCTCTTTGTGTTATGGAAACATGATGTCTGTTAGTATTCGAGGTATAAACACTGATCCACTGCTCAGGACCCCATAGGTAGCCCAGGCCTCCTCACTGACTCTCACATTCAGGGGGTCTGGATAGGTCCCATGCTGGCCTCCCAGCTGTCGGTGTGGGGTCCAAGAGCTCTTCCCTGTTCGGATCAGCTGTCTCTGCTGGTTTTGCCAGCCCATTCTTTGCCAATTTGCTCATCGCTCCTCTCTCTTTGTCACTGGGTTCCTTGGGTTCAGTTCAGTATTTAACTGTGGGTGTTTGCCTCTGCTTCCATCAGTCACTGGATGAAGGCTCCAGGATGGTTATAGACATCAAGTTCACTATCAGGAATAGTCATTCGAGGCGTTCTCTACACTATTGCTTAGCTTGCCAATTGGTGTCATCCCTTTAGATCACTAGAGGTCACAATGGTGCCTGATCTGTCTTTACATTAAAAAACAATCTTATGTTACCTACTAATCTCAGTTCTCTGTCCCTCCTGCCCTCCCATTCCCCCCCACTAATCCCCATCGCTAATCCTATCTACTCCCCAGGGACAGTGAGACCTCCCATGGGGGATCATCACACTCTGAATACTGTGTTCTTATACACAATTTTACTATGTTAAAATAAAATCCTTCTTTTTATTTAGGTAGAAAATGAGATATGATGGGAAATTTCCTTCTGTCTGCTATGAATATATGTTTCTCTCATTGGTTTATGAGTGTTTTGACACATGGACAGCCAGGATGTAGCCAGGCAGGAAGTACGAGCAGGGCACCCTTATTAAGAGAATTCTGGGAAGAGGAATGAGGAGAGTCAGTTAAAATAAAGATGCCATTTAGCTACCAGGATGATAGATTGTTTGGGCATTCTCTGGTAAGACAAGACTATGTACAGATACATAGATTAATATAAATGGATTAATAATTAAGAGAGATAAATCAGTAAGAATCCTGAGCCGTCATCCAATAGCTTATAATTAATAAAATCATCTGTGTGTTTATTTGGAAATAACCAGCTATGGGACATGATAGGAAAGGAACTTTCTTCTATATGTGTTATTTTAATTTTGTAGATAGAACTTTTTAAAATAAATATTTAAACTAAAGTAATGTAGTAAATGAAAGAATCCTACTACATATGTATAGATATTTTTCCTACTGTCATGAAATTCCAGGTGATATAACCCAGACAAATTATTTCAGTTACCATAAACTGTTTACTAAGTTTTCAGTCTGGCATGAACCAAAATCACTCACTTTCTTATGGTAATATCAGGCAAAATATTTTATGCAGGTTTATTAATATAATGTTGATATTACCAAACAGCAAAAAAGTCACAGTATAGAAAATTTTACACAATCCACTGACAATAATTTCTCTAAACTTGTTTATGTTTTTCAGTGTTTCAGTTTAAGCAGTGTAAAAGTGTTCCAGAAACCACTTATCCGCTTATGATGGAGAGAATGATTCAACATTTCCACTTGATACTTGGTTTGTGTAGTTTGTGTGAGTTTTAGATTCAGAGTCAAAATTATGTAGAAAGATCATTAGTAGAATGAAGTGAATATTTTACACACCTTTAGTTCCATCTTCGTTTGTATAAACCCAACTTTCAGGGAGAGTAGAAAACGTATAAGCAAACATCCATAATTCTGTAATATAAATATTCCTACCCTGGCTTCTGGTTGATGATGGTTTGGGATTCCCTGAAATCAAAATATGAAAATCATCCTCTTTTGAGATAGTTTCCTATTTAAACATACTTTTGGAAGCTAAAATTAAAATAATTAACATGAGTATGAACCTAATGCAAAGTATAAATCTTTACTTTCAGTAAACTGAAAAAGTCAAATACTCACTTGTTGTGATAAACATGCCAGGAAGAAACTTTTTAGCCAAAACGGCATAAAGCTGGCATCCATAGTTTTGCCTAAGCACAAAGGAACAATCATTTGATTTTAATAAGTCAATATTTTTCATACATCACTTGACTTATAGGCACAGATAATGTCCACTGTATTTTATACACAATAAAGAATGGATGACTCTCCTAATACCCTCATGCATACTATTCTTATAGTAGTCCTGTGACAAAATTATAATGTTTTATCTAAATATGCACTGAGAATATTTGTATCATTATATATGTATATATATACATATATGTATATGTGTGCATCTGTGTATGTGTGTGTGTATACAATAAATATTTCACCACAGACTAACTGTAATGCTACTCAGCAGCAACCAGGAATATCCAGATACTAATACTTTGATAAAACCAACAAGCAGGTTGGAAAGGTAATTGCACACTTCATGTTAAAGCAAGAAAATTATTTACCAGGAATGTAACCATTAAATATCTCAGTAATTTTGTTGTAAATTCCACCATCATTATGGAATATAGAAATAATCCAAAATCACCTTTGACGAATTACAAAAAAGATTCAATTGTGGTCCACAGAGTTAAAATTGACAAACATGGGGTCATTTATTGGCTATACTTGAATGAGTGATAGTAATTTCAAGCTTATTTCTCTAACGTGTCATTGAAATGCAAGCTTTTTAATATTTTAATATTAGAAGCACAGCAGAACATTTATACATATGTGGAGGTGTACTTGGAGATGTGAGAGAAAAGTAAATAAAAGCTGGGTAAACATTTTATAGAGAGCTGCTATGGGTTTCTCTTCAAAATTTGCAAGTATATTTATATTATCACTCAGAACAAATTGAAATCCAAATATGAACATCTAGTTGACAATGAATCACATCAGCTTAACATGTCTTAAAATGTTAGTTGTTCATATTTCTGTATCTTAATTTCAGATGTAATATTCACCAACATTTCTATAATTTCAAATGTATTACATTTTATTAAGAATTACTTTCATCATATCAATTCCTGTGCCCCTGCTCAGTTCCATGTGATAAGCATAATTACTACTGACACTAACTTAAATCCATGCAAAACCATGGAAATTATGGCTATGTACTACTTTGAGAAATCAGTATTTTGTCTCTTGTGCCTGGATATGTTTGTCTTACCTCATATAAAAGGTGATGCACATTTCATCATTATTTTGAAACTGAATATGACGTACATAAATTTTTAGTGGCCCATTGTCTCCTATGAACTTTAATTCATCAGCTGCTAAGTAGAGAGTGTGAAATTCCCCTGAAAGCTGACAATAAACATTATTGAATATTCAATCAATTATATTTCCTTTTGCAATTAAAGTATAAACAATTTTAGATGTCCTTACATAATTTTCAGATTTTTTTGTTTGTTTTTAAAGACAGTATATCTCTGTATTGCTTTGGTGGTTGTCCTGGAACCCACTCTGTAGACCAGGCTGGCCTCAAACTCACAGAGATCCACATGCTTCTGCCTAGCAAGTGCTGAGATTAAGGGTGTGCTCCACAGATGCCTGGCTCAGAGACATTTTTTAAAGCAGTGTCTCTCTAATTCCTAAATGCTGTTTTATGTAAAGTTTCTGGAAAATTGTATTGCAAAATACAGTGTAGACACAGACTGACTGAATCAATGTGCATTGTATTTCATGATATGAGATATATTTTTTAAGTACTGGAAGAAAACGACATTTTTTAGACAATTTGTGGCCTAAGCATAGGTTCAAATGTTCTGTGTAGATCACAAAAATAATGGAAAAAAATGCTTAAAGACTGACAAACGGGACCTGGTGGACCAAAATATTTACATGGAAGAAAACTGTCAGTAACAAAGTTGGTGAAGACTAATAAAAGAAGAAATATTTTTTCAGGCACAGTCATTTCGTTGAATATTTACTTCTGTATATATGTTTCGCTTATTGTTTGATGAATAAAATACTGTTGGCCAGTAAGGCAGGAAAATAAGTGGGGCTAGGAAACTAGGAGAATTCTGGGAAAGGTAGGCAGGGGGAGCCCTCCAGAACAGTCGCCATGTAATGACCAGGTGTTCTCTAGTAAAAAAAAGACCACGTGGAAATACAGAGATCAATAAAAGTGAATTAATAATTAAGATAGAGATAGCTAATAAGAAGCCCTAGCCATCAGTCAACAGTTCAATCATTAATATATGTCTCTGTGTGATTATTTGGGGCTAGAAAGGCTGAAGGACCCTTGAAAAGGAGATGATGCGGAATATGCTTTTTTATATATGTTTCTCTTATTGGTTGACTAAAACACTGTTTGGCTTATAAATAATAGAATAAGAAAATTGGCAAGGCTATGAGGTGAGGAGAATCCAGAGAAAGGTAGGCAGACAGAGTCACCATGTATAACCAGGCAAGAAAGAATGTCCCAGGTGGTCTCTGGTAAGACAAGGCCATGTAGAAATACATACATTAATAATTACCGTTTGATGATTTCAGGAGAGGTAGCCAATAAGAAGCCCAAGGCAACGGACACAGGTTTGTAGTTAATAGAGCATCCATGTGCTTAAGTGGGACTCAAGTGCCAGGTTACCAGGTGGTAAGAACCTTCAGAGCTCCATAGGTTCATTACAATAATTTATTAGGGACAAAAATATTTAGAAATTTTAAAAAGAAAAATCAGATTAAATATCATATGGCCGGGAGTGGGAGATATTGGATAGAGGGTATTTTGAGATAAATAAAAGCATATTTCATTATATAACTTTACTAAATGCTAACAATGCCAATTTGATCATCACTCCTCTCTCTCTGTCACTGGGTTCCATGGGCTCAGTTCAGTGTTTAACTCTGGGCGTTTGCCTCTGCTTCCTTCAGTCACTGGATGAAGGTTCTAAAACCAGCAGAGACAGCTGATCTAAACAAGGGAGAGCTCTTGGACCCCAGACTGACAGCTGGGAGGCCAGCATCAGACTAATCCAGACCACCTGAGTGTGAGAGTCAGTGAGGAGGCCTGGACAACCTATGGGGCCCTGGGTAGTAGATCAGTGTTTATCCCTGGCATTCAAATGCACTTCGTGTGTCCATAAAACAAAGAGGGATGCTCTGTCAGCCTGGACTCTTAGGGGGAATGCCTGGACTCTGCCATGAGTGAAATGATGGAATCTGAATATCCCCTATGTAGAAGAAATTGGCAATAGGGTGGGAGGCTGCTGTGGATGGTAGGGAGGTGTGGGAGGAGGGGAGGGAGAGGGAACTGGGAGTGACATGTGAAGCAAGCTATTTAAAATTAAAATAATAAAATAAAAAAATAAAAATAAAAGTGCAAACAATGGAATGAAAATTAAAATGTGCAACAGAATTGTGTATCTTCCAAACATGAGAGTTTAATATTCACAACCATCAATGATTAACATTTTAAGACTTGTCTTATTCTAGTAAAAGTCCTTCCCAAGGAATAAAGCTGATGAAAAATGCTAGGATTCCTGTGTCAAAAGAGAACATTTACCCACTGAGAGCAGGAGTATAATCAGTTGCAATCTGTATTTAAATGGATTGTGGAGGTTGCTCAAACCACTAAAAAATAAAATAAGCAAAGAAGAATGGGAAACTATAGTCCAAACATATTAATTGTGAAAGGAACTTATTTTTATTAAACTACAAAAAGTAATTCCTTTGATTTTCTCTACTATTAATGAAACCAAATTAAATATGTAAAAATAAAGCTAAATTATTCCAATAGAATGTGTGAGTGCATATAGTCCCACTTTAAATTATTGTTTGTTCTCATTAGATAATTTACAAAAGTAAATTAAAAGTGATGACAAAACTCTAAATTAATAGACAAAATAAATATAGCAACAAGAAACATGAAGAACTGAAAACTCACATAAAAATACCATCTTAATTGCAGCTAAATAAATATCATGGAATAAAACATTTATTTGTATAATAGATGGCACTATTTGATTTCAGTTATTCAATTCCAACTTCCTTTAAAGGTAAATTTTGGTAGTTGCATTGCTGCATTGAACAAAAAGCAAAGGACAAGTTGCCTGCAATCCACAACTCCAGAGAAGGTTAGAAACCTAACAAATGGAAAGGGACAAGGTCTCCTGAGTACAGTGGGAGCACAGTGAGAGGGAAAGTGAGGTAGAAAAATAAGAGGGTAGAAGGGAAGTGGGAGGAGAACTTGAGGGAGCAGGAATCTCAAGTTGGAGGAAGAACAAAGAAATAGAGCAGGGAAAGAGATACCTTAATGGAGGGAGCTACTATGGACTTAACAAGAAATATGACACTAGGGAAATCTGCATTAATTCACAAGGATGATCCGAACAAAGTATCTAATCAATAGTGGAAAATCTACCTTAAATGCCCTTCCTGTATGAGACTGATGACTGCCTCATATGCCATCCTAAAGCAGGAGCAGATACCGACAGCTAAGCACTGATTCATACTCCTCAAATCCAGTTGAAGGGAAGGGAGAGCGATGAGCAAAGGGGCCAAGATCTGGCTTGAGACACCCACACAAACATCTGACCTGAACAAATAAGAGCTCATTGGCCCCAGACTGGCATAAGACAGCATAAGACAGAAGCAGGTCTCCTGAATGTGGGTGACAGTTAGGAGGCCTGGACTATGTATGGAGCTTCTGGTAGTGTAACCAGTATTAATCCCAAGTGTACATATAGGCTTTGGAAATGCATTCCCCATGGAGGAATACTTTTTCAGCCAAGATACACGGGGCAGGGCCCTAAAAAAATGAAGTGACAGACTTTGATGAACTTCCACGGCAGGACTCATCCTCTCTGTGATAGGATGGGGAGATGATGAGGGGGAAGTGAAGACAGAAGGGAACAAAAACTGGAATTGGCATGTAAAATAAGATTTTTTTGAGTTTCAATAAAATTAATTTTTAAAATTATGCTCATTTAAATCACCGTAGACTTCATCAGACACAAGAAGGAAATAATTCATGAATAGTACACATAAACCATATAATTATATATATTATTAATGAATGACATATAAATCTCAATAGGGCACAATTACTGTGATGTCTTGTTTTATTGACTACTATGTAAGCTATAGAAAGTGGCACTCGAAGAATTTTCATTGTATTTCCTACTTTAATTAATCAAGGTATAGCAAGACATCATTTTGTGCACTGAGCTATTTTCATTTTCTAAACAGTATAAATTTGTGAAAATTTCTAAATTATGATGCACTTTTTGTGGTATTAATTACCACATATATCACAAATATTCATCGTTTGATGTATGGCATTATAAACTTAACCATTATCTATTGTGAACTGTCTACAAATAAATTTAAAATTTATTTTAGTTTTATCACATTTTCATTGTACTAGTACTATCAATTTTAATGAAAAAGAAAAAAAAGACTAGATTTCTTCTGCCACCATGCTCTACATTCTGATCTTTAGAATCATAAAATTCAGATCAGCAATCATATTATAGTAAAACCTCTGCTTACCACCAAATATCCTTGGATATGAAAATCTAAAATGTTTCATTTTCATAGAAAATAAAAAGAGAATCACTATAGAACCAGTTAACTGAAGAAGAACTCTGCGATTATATTGTAATCAGTAAACAGGTAATCTCAAGGTAGTAATTATTACATAATTGAAGCCATTGTTTCTGCTGTCTTAGTTATGCAGGATAGAAACAAATTACTTTAGTCTTTAAGCAAGGGAAAATCTCTGCAAACTCAGTTAACAAAGAAAGGTTGGCACAGTAACAGAGTAAACAATCATACTTATTATTGCAAGTTTATCCTAGGTACTAATTTGATAAAGCTAATTTTTCGAGAAAACAAGATGTTGTCCCTACACAGCATGTTTATCCTGACCCTCATTAATATACAGTTATTTTCTAACACTTTTTCAATTCTTAAATTTTGTGGTTAAAATTTCAGTCAATCAAATAACAGACTGTCCTAGATGTGCTTCTGCTTTATTAAACTAAATAATCCAGCCATTGTAACATATCGGTAGTTTCCATTGAGAGGAGATATTTAGTATTTATTTAAATATTCATATGCATGTTTGTCAGGTGCATTTAAACATAAAATACAATACGATTAAGATTCTCCCATGTATAACCATACCAATAAACACACACACACACACACACACACACACACACACACAGAACATGTATCCTTTGTACAGGTTGATAAGGATTTGTTGTACTGTTGATTAAATAATGCAAGCAGTGTTAAATCATAAAAAATAAAAAACAAAATTATCCAGTCATGCAATACCTTGTCAGCACTAACAAAGATGAT
This sequence comes from Mesocricetus auratus, assembly GCF_017639785.1. NCBI lineage: Eukaryota > Metazoa > Chordata > Mammalia > Rodentia > Cricetidae > Mesocricetus > Mesocricetus auratus. Next base: position 248 of record NW_024434576.1, on the reverse strand, counting down.
GAAAGCAGTTAACAACAGAATCTCCATTTTCAGCTTCTTGGTCTCTATCCACCGGAGGAATTGCAGTTCAGTTTTGAAGAGGGCATAAATTAAAACATAGTTCATGTATCAAATACAATATCAAGTGCAGTTTATTCTGGAAGCTTTATTGTTTTTTGTCAATGTTTCCTGTTTGGCAGTCAGTCCAGGATTTAGATTGGCATTGATATATTTCAACAGACATTTTAATTAGGAAGCATACCATAATA
>NW_024434575.1:0-931 GCF_017639785.1 Mesocricetus auratus | reverse complement strand
CGGATTTTTGCCAAGTGATAGAAAAATTCTTCTTTAATCCTTCTCTATTAAAGGTGATGGATGTTATGGTTATACTACTGGGTCCCTTCATGTTAGTTGTAGAAGTCTTAACTGAACTTTCAGTATCAAATCACAGACATTTTCTATGTATGTCTTCAGTTTTTGATTTTGTTTATGTGGTAGAAATACTCATTTTAGTATGACGTCTTCCTTCTGCAATAAATTCCTGAGGGGTATTCTCAAGATGGTCAAATAGTAAGAATGTAGTCTAGTTTTGGATCCACATGGTTCCAATGTGTCCCGCGCTACCGTCTCGCCAGCAAGAGCAGCGCAGAACACTCGGATCCTTCTGCAGTAAAGCTTTAATGCATCTTGAGAGATAGATGATCAGCTTCTTAGAGGGAGACCCCAAGCTAAGAAACCCAGCCCCTTATATAAGCCTAGGAGCTCCGAGTGAGATGTGTAGAGCCGGGATTGGTGGTTTGCACATCACCCCAGATGACGTCACGGGAGAGGCACAGTTTAAACGGTTAACTCCAACTGACAGCGACAGTTAACTCCAACTGACAGCGACAGTTAACTCCAACTGACAGCGACAGTTAACTCCAACTGACAGCGACAGTTAACTCCAACTGACAGCGACAGTTAACTCCAACTGACAGTGGATGTCAGCGCCATCTTCTAACGGCAATAGCGATAGCGAGGCGGCTCCTCACATCTCCCCCTATTCATTTATTTTTGAAGCAATAGGACACCCACAACTTTGGAGTGGAGATAGAGGTCAAATCCCCATGTGCAAATTCGGAACATGTACAAAGCTCCTCTCCAGGGTCTTATCCCCAGAGGAAGTCCTGACCAGTCCGATGTCTTTTTTCTGGGGGAAGGAGATCATGACATAGAACCTTCATGCAAGATGACTTATCTCCCAGGA
>NW_024434574.1:0-67738 GCF_017639785.1 Mesocricetus auratus | reverse complement strand
GAAGAAGGTGAAGGAGGAGGAGGAGAGGAGAGCAGAAGGAGAAGGAGAAGAAGAAGAAAGAAGAAAAGGAGAAGAAGAAGAAGGTGAAAGAGGAGGTGGAAGAGGAGGAGAAGAAGAGGAGCAGGAGGAGGAGGAAAAGAAGAATAGGAAGAAGAAGGATATGGACAAGAAGAATAGGAAGAAAAAGATGAAGAAGGAGGAGGAGGAGGAAAAGGAGGAAGAGAAGAAGAAGGAGAAGAAGAAGTAGAGGAAGAAGAAGGAGCAGGAGGAGGAGAAGGAGGGGAAGGAGAAGGAGAAGGAGAAGAAGAAGAAGAAGAAGAAGAAGAAGAAGAAGAAGAAGAAGAAGAAGAAGAAGAAGAAGAAGAAAAAGAAGAAGAATTCTCCACTGTGAAATATGTCATAGAAGATTGTGGAGTACTGTGTAGTCAGTGGAATGCAACCTCTCCTTGTGGGGGCGGCTCGCCAGCAAGAACGACGCGGCACACTTAGCATCCTTCTGCAGAACAGCTTTAATGCATCTTGAGAGGGAGAGCATAAGCTTACAGAGCGGAGACCCGGGGAGCGAAATGCCCAACCTTATATAGCTCAGCAGTCCCTGCCTCGGACGTGTCATCTCCTGACTGGCTCCTGCTCGTCAGCCCATATGACGCCACGGGAGAGGCAGAAAGTAAGGGATGGAAAAGTAGCAGGCACATGCGCACCAAGGTTGTTTACTCCAACGGACAACGGCGGCTCCCCACATCTCCTCTCTGAAATTGAGAATGGAAGAGGGACTGAGGAGGAAGTCATGTTGAGTCCATGCTGGATAATATATAAGATAACACTTCAAAATATAGTAATAAAATATGTGTGATAAGTAACTAGGCATCCCTAAGCTGTGGTAGTGTCAACCAAGTATTCGTTAATGTCAACATATCTCAGACAAAACTGTCTACAGTCTGAATGTGGGCCCAGGCGCTTCTTCTTGTCTTTCATATATAAATTCCTAATCTAGAAAGCATTCTATTACCTGTTCTCAAGGACAAGTCTTATGGTGTCCAAATTGACAGTTTAATGTATTGCTGACACTTGCTTTGCAGTAGTTTTAGCAGACGAAGGGAATGCTGATGCAGTCTACGAATGTAACTGAGAGAAAGCGAATTTTCCAACCATGTGCAATATCCTAAGTTCATTCTTAGCCTGTAACATTTTATAGAGAGGCATATAGAATACTGGAGATTTCGTAGATGCCACTAAAATTCTCCAAACTTAAATTCTTATCCTTACTGGAGTATGACAGTCAATCATTTGGAGGACAATAATGTGAAATGAAGGGCAGACATACATAGACACCCATACATAAATATATTACATTTAATTTTAGTGCTTCTAGTGACGGACTGGCAAGATGACTAAGGAAGTAATGACAATGTAGACAAGATAAAAGATATGAGGTTATTTTTCATTAGTCATCTTATTGAAGAGGAAATTGATATCATTAAATGAATCAAACAGTAATGATGAGATTCAAGACATTTGGTGTGGTGACATATCTCTGATCCTAGTAACAGGGAATTAGTGATAGAATAATCATGAGGATTAAGCATAAATTTGCTGCATAAGATCTTAGAAAAAAATAATATAAATAGAAATGAGTAAGTGGGATGTTTGGTAGACCAATCTGTGGAAATACAGGATGACTTGGCCCTGAGCATTCTCATATCTGGTCGTGCAGAGGTGTCAGTTGGAGATCTGAAAGGCTTCTCTGTTTGAGAGACAATCCTGGATTTTCTGCATCAGGAAGAACCCTCTATAATCACCTAGTAATTGGAGACAATTATTGGCATCAGAACATGAAAGACTTAAGTGTAATTCAGAAATGCTATTCTATCTTGAATTCAATCAGTTATTAATATTTTGAATTATTCCTGGAGGAAATTAATGGGGTCTTAGCTCACTGAAGACTTAATGTTCATTTGAACAGTGTGCAGAAGCAGGTTTATTTTATTAGTGGGCCTGCCAAGTGGGTCTAGTTCAAGCATAGGAATTTGTCTGTCAAAGAGATCTTGAAGGATATATGTTCCCAAACTTCATAAGGTTATGTCATATTTGTGATGATGTCACTCCAAAAGAACTTGACAAAAATAAAGCAGTCATCTGGAGGAAACCAATTCTGAGTACATTCTGAGATCTATTGTGGTAAAACAGTAGCATCACCCATCACTCTCATTTGCTAGTCTTACAAACACATGCTCTCCTTCACAGGCAATTGGCTTTTATGCAGCCTCCTACCAACCTGGCTAGTCTGAAGCCTCCTCCATAACTGCTTAGCTTGAGCTTTAATAAACACTCCTAAACACCTGACATCATTTCCTACAATCCCCAAAAAACTAGGGTAAGGTTGCACACGGGCCTGTCTTGTATTTCCTTATCTTTTAAAATCCACTGGAAGTTGAACTGAGATGTACACTGTGATGGCAACGTTTCTCCAATTGTATGAGCTCGCACCTGTTCAGCTCAGCTGCTTCTGTGGATTTTGCCTATCTAGTCTTGTCACCTTTGCTCATTCTTCCTCCCTCACTTCAACTGGCTTCCTGGAGTTCAGTGTTTATCTGTGGCTGTCTTCTTCTGCTACCATTACATACTGAATGAAGACTCTAAGAGGACATATAAGTTAGTCATTATGAGAGAAGGCAGCCTCTCCAGTATTGCTTAGATTGATAGAGGATGTCATCTTTGTAGATCTCTCGACACTTCCCTACTTCCAGATTTCTCTTTAAATATATAATGGCTCCATCTATGATGCTACCACTTATCTTGCTCTCTATTACTCTTCCCCATACTTCCTGCTTTCTCATGTTCTCCTCTCTCACCTTTATAGGATACTTGGCCTTTTTCTGATTTTGTTCTTAATAGACTTACTTTATTCTGTTCGTTTTCTTCTATGATTTTTGTCTAATATGTTTTTCCTTTGAGGTGGGATTCTTCACCTTTTTCTATACCTATTATGCTTAGGTTTGTCCTTTGTTTGGTGTCCCATATTTCTTGGATATTTTGTGTTTGAGAAAAATATACTTGGAATGGAAAGGAATTGAAAACATGTAACTCAACTTCAAACATTTAGTAAAATGGAAAAATTAAAACTCCAGGCTTTTACTCAACATCAAGGTGAAGAAAGACAGAGGAACCTGAGAGACCACCGTGTAAGGTTAGGAGGGTGGATTGAATTAAATCCCCAGACTTTTGCCCAAAAGCAAGATACTGAAAGAAATGGGACCATGAGAGCTCACCTTCTGTGGCAGGCCAGTGTGTTAGGGTTTCTGAGAGTGCATTTAGAACATGGGTACCTCAGTTATGAAGACTGAATTGATAGAACAGTTAGTAGATTTGTTAAAGTGACAAGGTACCAGCATTAAGCCAAAGTCAAAAAGATTCAAATTTAGTTTTGGAAAAGAGAAGTCCATGTTGTTTTTTCACTTAGTATGGCTTAATATTCATGACTGGGAACTATTTAACAATGATTTCCTAATGGCTGCCCAGAAAGAATGACCAGAATTTTTTCCTATTTCAGCCTTTCACCTTTGGAGATTAGTGAAAGATACCCTATACTGTGATAGTGCTAAGATGAAGCAACAAATGACTGACATTTAAAATAATTTATAAATTCCCAGGAAGAACAGTTAGTAAATTACTGCTCATGTTTAGCCATAAAATCTAATACTAGTCACTGGTTAACATTATGCCTTGCTACTTTGTAAAGAGGGCCATTTTGACAAAGCTTCTACTCATACAGCCTTTTCCAATCACATGGAAGTCAGAGCAACCAATGTGGGTAGACCAATGTCCCTTTAAAATAAAATTGGAGTCTTCTCATCAGCTAGTGCAAGAGCAAATTGAGGCTAGATATATGGAACTTTCCACCTCCCATTGGCACATACTTATTTTTGTTGTCAGAAAAAAAAGTAGGAATTTGGTTCCTTTTAAAGGATTTGCCACAGACCATTAAAACTGTGTTGTTCGTGTTTGCTGCAAAACCACTTTTACCCACTCCAGTAGGAATTCCAAAAGACTGGTTCAAGTCTCTGGCAAAGAACCTGATGTTATTATCACCCATTGCTACTCCTTTCAAACTGCCTAGCTACCACAGAATATTGACAGTTGGAAATGGAAATGGTGAAGGACATGAGGGCCTTTTTCAAACTTTTATTTTAACTCATGGGTTGTCTGTATCTGTTCTATCACAAGAGATCTCAATTAAGTATTTTTCATTTCAACAAACTAATTATGACATAGGGATAAAGGATGACAACAAGATGTATGTATGTTTTGTATATACTGTGAGGCCACACTGGTATGTGTGAAACTTGATTGTGAATGTGTGAACCTGAACTATTTGAATTGCTTTCAAAGTGAATAAAACGATACTTAAATTGCTTTGGACAGAGTTAAGCATCTACCTAAATTGCTTTGGATGTAGCCTGAAAAGAAGCTCCAGTTAGTCAATGTCTTAACAGAAATCGTTGGCGATTTAAGTTCTCAGAGCCATACAGTGGAATAGTAAAAGAAGCCTACAGCAGGGCCTAATAGCCAAAGAAATATGTAATGATGACTCTATATAGATTCGCAGAGGAGCGGGGATAGGGATAATCCTAAAATTTTATGGTTGGACAAAGAAATCTAGAGAAAAAGTAGTTTTTGAGAAGAAGCCTCAGAGAAACTGCTGTCCTGTTAGACCCCACCTACATAGGAGTCTCTATAGATAAAAATTAGGCCATGTCAGCTAAGATACAAATGATGCCTTGGCAGCTAGTTAGGACTTTATAGATTGGATTACAGATTGGTTTAAAAAATACTACCAAACGTCAAGTAATTTTCAAAAGTTTGTGGGATATATTATATTTTGCAATCTTTGAGTGATTTTTGAAAGCTTTAGGGATATATTCAGTGGTTACATCCTGTTTTAGGGACATCTACTGGTTATTTAGGTAGTGATCCTAATACAGCTAGACAGAGAAATAAGGAGTATAGACGAGTTCTAGTACTTTAGGGTATAATGCAGAGTTAAAAGTTTAGCAAACAGTTCAAACAAAATTGATTGCTCTGCAGTCTCATAACTTTCTTCCTCAGAATAAAAGGAGGCTAAGAAAGAAATTTGGTTTAACTAAGGAGATGACTGTCCAAGCTGTCAAACAATGCTTTGTGCCCACAATATTTATCTCAAACTAATTTAAAAAGGAACCCTCAATGCCTACTTCCTTATAACTTATAGCACATGTTTGTTACTCACATTGCATAAGTTGGCAAGTTAAAATATGAGCACATGGCAGTTGATAGGTATTCAATTTCTTGATGTGCAATAAACAAACATGGAAAGCAAACATGCATATGTCAAATGATAAAAAAGGAGGGAACAAATGCCAGAACCTAAATGATTCCTAAAGTCATGCACTCTGCATTTTAAATTTTTCAAACGTAGATACCAGTGAGCAATGTGCTACTGACAGATTCTGGCAAGGTGGAACTGAAGCAACTTTGGGTAAGGTCAAATGGCGACATTTATGCCCTAATGAGGAGACATGATTCTGCCTTAATGTGAGGTCTAGGTCGTATTTGTGTTTTCTTACAGGGAAAAAAATATAAAGCTTGGTGGTTAACAGAACATTTGGTAAGATACATAAAGCAGCGAAAATCTAACCATGAAACTGTGGGAGCCTGCCCAATCCAGTTCAAGTGAAATCCCCTGAACCAGTGTACCTGACCCTTGATATCATTGAATCTGCAGACCGAGAAATAAAGGAAACTGTCATTTCAAGATCTCCACTTTCTTAACAGGCATTCTTCATCAACTTCTCATACCTGTGAATTTTCATCCCGGAGCTGACAAAGAATTGGGTAACTAGCAGTTTGCCATTGACATATTTTGAAACACAGAATTAATTTGTCAGTTTTTCCCTTTGGGAAACATTTAAAATGATTGGACACTGGTATAGACAGTGATGAGTGCCAAATGTCCCTTTTCATTATCTGAGCAGGACATGAATGTTTGAAATGCTGTTAGAGTAGGGAAACATCAGACTTGGTGGTTCGTACTCATAGAATCATAGCTGTGCTAATGTATTTCTTAAGAGAAATATAAGTTACCCTAATGCAGCAACAAAAGATACTTTAACATCATTCTGGGGTGATTGTAATTAATTGCTTTTACCGTTATAGCAGCCATTTTGTCTAGGACTGCTATCTCACAGTCTGTAATTACAGCAGGCACAGTGGATAAAATGGCAGGGGAGACAACAGAGGATCTCAACACTCAGAGATCCTTAAATGACTTAGTCCAGGTAGTAATTTTAAATCTTGACCAACAAGCACCCTTAAACTTGTTTGCCTACCCTGACAAACATTTGTATAACTCCTCCCAAAGTTCATACTCAACAATTGGCATCCTCCATCCATACTATAACCCCCTTTTTCCCTTAAAAGGGTATTGATTGTGATTATTAACCAATTATAAGCAACCACATTTAAATGAAAACAAAGATTTATAAACAATATGTGATTTGGACATCGCTCATTCCAAACTGCTTCGTGTTAGATGGGGGCGATCTGCATACCATGGGTATCATGACCAAACTCAGAAACCTGTATACGTCCATATTTTCAGGGTCTGTAAGGCTGCATCATCTTAGCTGTCTCAATTGTTGAAACACCTGGCCCATTGCTTCAGGTGGTCTTGGTTCATCAGACCACAAAAGCCTGGAAGGAATCCTCAGCTTTTCATTTTCTGTGGAAACATAAACAATTTTTTTCCAAAGTAACATATTCTTATACTTAAATTTTGAAGTCAAGGCATTTTCAAAAGATATAAGTTGAATTAATTTAGCAGCATTTATACTCAAGTGTACTTTAGTAGTTGTTCCTTCCTTAGCAATCAAAAAATTGAAAAACAGAATAGCACAAAGTATCCAGACTCTGAGTGTATTTTCCAGCTTTAAGTGGCTTATTTATTTATCTATTATTATTACTCTATTTCTTTTACTTTTATTTCTTTCTTTATTTTTCTATGACATGTTTTCTCTTTGGAAATCTGCCTGCCTCTGCCTCTGGAGCAAATACTACCGGCATGTGCCACCACAGCCGGCTTCTGTATTTATTTACCAGTATGTCATTTCTTTTTCTCTCTCAGTCTTATGTATATTTTTACACACACAATAAGTCTTTAGAAGTTTTTCTTCATGCAAGTCTGACTTTATTGTAAATGTTTATGTTTTTCTGGCCACGTGTCTAATCTGTTAAAACCATGGCTGTTTAAACTGCTGTTTTTCCAAGTCTACAGGTGTAAGCATGGTTCCAGCTCTATGCCTCAAGCTGTCGGCTTGGAGAGGTGGTCACTGCCACTTCCAGCTGTACATACACACCTTTCAATCGTTATCAGAGCCTCTTAAAAGAACATTGCTGGGATTTTTTTTGTTTCATACTTATGCTGGGGCAGGAATGCTCCCTTAAGTGATCCACGTGAGTTTCTCTTTGTCGCTAGTGGAACAGAGTCCACCTGAGAAAAATGCTTTTCTCCATTCTTTTGTTTCTAATATTAAATTAAAGCTTTTGTCATTCTACATGGCAATACAATCCCTATGCTTACACCATTATGTTGAGAGAAGCCTTTTCCTTGTTAGCCGCTTTGGTTTTTCCTCACCAATTACCTAGGCTCTGGCACATTGTAGTCCCCAAATAACACACAAGAAGCTATATTAATTATGAAGCTGTTAGCCATTTGCTTGTTTCTTAATGGCTACGTCTGACTTAAGTATTTACTCCATAATTGTTAATCTGAGTATTTCTTTTACTGGAGAAATGGTCCAGACTTATTATCCCTATGGCAGCTATGTCGTGACTCCATGTGTTTCTCCCTCCCATAACCCTGCTCTACTCCTAGTCCCACCTATGTTACTTCCCTATTGGTCATCAGTGCTTTATACAATATCCAATAAGAGACAGATTTACAGAAAGGCATCTCTCATCACAATTTTAATGAAATTTTAAGCTCATCCTCATCTGCTTCATTGTGTTGAGATGTGCAGGCCTTGCTGGTATAGAGACCCTAGAGTCTCATGGCATCATATTACTCTTGATATTGTTGAAAATGATTTTAATCTTTAAGCTTCACATCCCTTCTTCCACGGCTGAAGCTCTTTCTCACTCTACTGGTCCCAGGTACACTACTGGTGAGGGCAGCCATATCCATGTTTCCTATGGCTCTCTGATGGTTACAGGCAGATCTAAGATTCCCCAGGTTAATTGTAGGGAGGCCAAAGATTCTCTCAGTAGTGACATGTAAGACTGCAACTTTGTGAGAATCTGGATGGTTTAAATGTATGTATAAACAGAGGCCCTGATTCAGAAAACTTCAAGGAGGGTGAGGGGAAAGAAGACCAGTGATGGACTTACACTCACCTCTCTGGAATGTATAGGCAGGTATAGGTTGCTGTTTCCATTCTAAACATCCATGTTTTCTTTAACTTCGTAGCAAATTTCCTATACCCAGTAATTTTTCCTGGCATATTTGTACTTGCACGTGTATACAAAAGTTGTTTGTGGTTGTCAGAGGAGCAAGCATATTACTCCACAATGCAGAAGGTGGTGATGTACATGAGGAATGAGTCCCTACATAGCAGAATGTCAGCTAATGATTTCTCAGGTCCAGAGATGAAAACAAAGAGCTGTACTCCCAGAAAATTTTTCTTGAAGGATTCTCAGTGATGGAATATGTACAAGGTTTCTCAAGAAAATACCTGACCACAGGGAGAGCTCTGCAAAGCCCTTTGGTAGAGGTCCCTCTAAGTAAGGTCTAGTGAATTTTTCATAACTGTGAGTTGTACTCAGTTTTAAGAAAGTAGTACACTGTGTAAAGTACTGTTCCCTTGCTTGGTTACTGCTCAGTTTGTCCATTTCTTGATTAATATGTACTAATATATTTTGTTAATGTTAGTACATGTACTAATCATAGAACACATATTTGATATCTCTACTGATATTCCAACAACAATCTCTATATCCTGTAACAAATTCAGTGCTTGATGTTACACCTACACCATCTGATAGCCAAAAATAACAACTACAGGTAACATACATTTCAACCCAAAGTATATTCAGGTGAGTTTTCCAAGTCATTATTTTAAACTGGTGATAAGCATGCTTACTTTATACCATGGCAGACAATCTAACAATGCAAAATGTTAAAGATATCCTTGCCCACTTTATGGATGACAATTTGGGAGAACGTTACAACATGATTGAGATGTATTTGTATCTAATGATTGCAGTCAACTCCATATCCCATGTAATAGCATGGAAGAAATATATTAATAATAGGTTGGAAAAGAGGGAAATTGTACTCATGATGGAAAAATTAGAGTCAAAAACTCAGAATCTTCATGTCAATGGGGAATTGTCTAACAAAGTAGATAATTTAGAATTTAAGCATAATAACTTAAAACACACGGTGGATTCTATTTCATTCTATTTCCACTCTCCTTGTCACTAAAATAGAACCAGTCAGATGGAAGCTGCCCGAATGGCAGAGTCAAATTATTCCTTGTCTGATGACTTGATGAATGGAATCTGAAGGCTGGAACATCAGATTGTCAAACTTACTGACACAATAACTTCCATGTCAGAACATAATGAAAGTCTAGCAGATACAACGCTATTCCTACAAGGCAACTTATATGCCATTCAGGCCACTAGGAATAATATTCTTCAGTTCTTCAAATTAGGCTTAAATGAGGAATCTAAGAAATTGGAAGATTTTATGCAGTCCTTAGAAAAATTTCTTATACAGGATATCCAATCACTCAGAGATTCTATGGTCAAGAGACCACAAGCCTTAGAGGAGGTAGAATCCGATGCATCAGATTCACCATTAGCAGCAGGTCATTTCAGAGGTATAGCTACTCCTAGGATATCTTCCAAAATTTGTAAAGATACCTAATATTGTAATTCCATTAACTATGAGTGAAAGACTAGCAACAAATGGTCCCATCACTAATTAGTGAGAATGAATACAGTTGAAGGTAATGAAAAGAATTAAGCAGGCCATTATTTCTTACAGGATAAACAGCCCATATGTCACTGAATTGCTGAATTCTTGGGCAAATACAAATAAAATAACACCTAAACATCGGAGTCATCTACTTCAGCAGTGTTAAACAATTCTTCTCAAATACAATGGAGGGCTTTGTGAAGGGAGGAAGTAAAGGCCATCGAATTCAAGGCATAAGGAAATGTTTTGTGTTTCTCCAAAATAAGATTCTTGGTGAGGGTGAGTATGCTGATTCACGGCCCTAGTCTGAATTTGATGAACACATACTGTCTTTATGCAGTATAGCAGCTTTGAATTGTTTGAATAAGTTTCATGAGTCAGGAGAAAAAATACAACCGTACCCCAAGATGACACAGGGTCTGAGATAACTGTTCACTCAATTTTTATAACGACTGGCCCGAGCAGTAGAACTTTATCCATTAAAAATTAGATCATCGACATTAGACAAATGGGTTTTACATACAAAATCGAGTATAATGATCAAGATACAGGATTCTTGGTAAGAGAGGCAATTTCTACTACATACATGCTATACCCTGCCATGTCTTCTCAATATTTTGAGGCCTGGCTTACTTTGTAGGGGAGAAATACATATTGAATTTTCCTTCACCAGGTCTTGAAATCTCCAATGCATATCCCTATAATGGATTACAAGTGTGTCCTATGTTACCTCTTCTTCAACTACTGATCATGGATCATTCTACCAAGGACAGAAAACTTGTTTTAAAATGGATGTCCACAAGTCTTTCTCAAACTTAGTCTTGGCACTTCTCTGCTAGGCAATAACAAAGTTGGAGACAGATGCAAGGAGATTAACTGTGAGTCAGCTATAGGTGAATGGGTATTTTCTTGTTAATCCACAAATATAATGCAACATGGACACAAGAAAATTTTCCTATTCCATTTTTTTAAGAATGATCCTGTTCAAGTCTGGACATATGTTCTTCTGATTATTTTGTTCCTCCATAAAGACAGCACATTCTTCTCCTTACTAATATATATCTAATATATAAACAAGATGTCTCACTGCATACTAACATGCAGTGTCCCCAAAACATTGCAATATTAAGTGATGTCTTTTTGCTTTACAGAAATATTTTCTGAGGGATTGTTGAGCCATGAATTTAATCTGCAGAACCAATAAATGACACAATTGAAAAATAGAAAGAAATATTATTTAAAAAGGAAAAAAAGCACAAAGGAAGGAAAGGATAATAATGCCAAAATGAGAGGAGAGAAGAGCATTAAAATTTGTTGGTGGAAAAATAAATGAAAGGAAGAGGGTAGGAAGGCATGGGGAAAATTAAGAAATAGGGAGAACAAAAGGAAGAGAAGAAAAGGTTACAGATGAACAGGAATCTATGGAGTTAGGGATATGTATTCTTTTGTATATACCTAGGTACTTATCAGAATAAAGTCCACGAATTTGCAAAGAATGGAAAGTATATTGTTCTCTAGTGACAAATGTAAAGGATAATTTCTATAACTATATCATAATCTCAAAAGAGGGAAATATTGTATAGTCTAATGTTTCTTCCCAGGGGAAGAACATTTCTCCAACATAACATTTCTTAATCTCCTTTAGCTCTTAGTGTATGGTTTATCAATGCTTCATTGGGATCACCACCACACTACATATGCTGAAACTATAATTTGTACTAGGGCACTAATTAGAGATAGAATCATCTCTAAAGGTTAGATACTCCATGCATGTGAGGTTAATTATATGGAACAAAAATAATCTCATTTTACTTTCTAAGGTACAAGAATCTAGTACATGTCACTACTCGAGAATCACACCTCCAACACAATATCACACAATATATGCATATTTGCTATCCCCAAATGACTTAAATCTAACTGTGAGTTGTTAACATATTTATACCTCTAACCATGGGTGAAATCTTTGCCTAAAGTACTATAAACATGCAAAAAGTTATTATGATGCCACTTGAAAGGATTATTAGAACATAGGGATTAAATGTACCAATTCATGTAAGTCCAAACTGTAGACCAGCACCAGTTTATGGTCTCTTTCATACTCATCACCTTCCCACACCAATGGAACATATTATTTTTGTACTGTATCCTTTGTGCAACACACACACACACACACAGAGACACTCAATATGAAAATAAAATACACACAAAGCATAAACACAGGCTCACATACATTTACTTTCACAAATAACTGGTGCAGATTTTTAATTCTGGATTCCTGAGAAATTGCCCTGTGCATATGGAAAATGCTTTTACATACCAACATTAAGCAAGATGTTCTGGAAACACTGACCCTGAAGAGGGGTTTCACACCATGTTGGTATCACTCTCTGTGCCATTGAAGCATATTTTTACTAATCAGAATCAAGGGAACACCATTGTTGATGGCAAATCTCTCCCTAAATGTCAACTTGATCTGAATTTTTACTTGATGCAAGGGGTGGTCAAGATATGTAATTCAAATGAGTGATCAATTGCTGTCTACTTAGTTATGAATAAACTGCTATATACTAAGACGTAAGAATATTCAGCTACCCTGAAATGAGGAGATTACACTCCTCTGTCATTCAAACACTATAACTAATGTCAACATTTGCTCTTGATGAGGGGTGTATTTGGAAGAGGCTTCCTAAATCAATTCTTATCCCAAGTTTAAATATGTATGGATAATTAGAAGACCTGCTTTAATACACCTACTACATACCTGATACTGTCTGAATTAAATACTTTCATATTTAGTCAGTCAAAACTGCAAACTACTATAATAAGAGAACCTTCACGTCTGTGATCTCTAAATTTTATCTCTTTTGGGAGGAAACAGAATTATCTGAATACACAAGAACAAAACAAGACAAAATGTACTATGTACATTACTAAGATAATTCTGCTTCTTGATAATATTTCAAATAGAATATCAAGCAGCTTTTAACATAGTTTCAGTCAATAGATTGTCAACTGAGCAACACCAACAAACTGGCAGTGTACCACAAGATTACTCGGTATTATCTAAGAATGTTAATGAATTCTGGCTAGGGATGTGTTTTCCATATTGTGTCAATGAAAAGAAGTGATTTTGATTTCAATATAGTTTGTATTATCATTCCAAGAAACTGAGCCTTTCCTCTGATGGAAGTGTCACCAAACAATTATTCTGAGAACATAAACAGAAAAATTAATAAAACTCTCTTGCCTGAAAATTAGTCTATAAATTCAAGAAAATAATCTACTGACTTGGAATCCAGATTCAGAAACCAATTCTCCTCAGTATGAAACATCAACATCCTAACTTGAACAATACAAGTACAGAACCTTCAACTGTCTCCTCTAGACCATGTCATAAGCAAATACATAGGTTTAGCATCCTCTCTGGTGCACGAACTGGCAGTGAAGTTCCACCAGATAAAAAAATAGTCAGCTATTTCAGGATGCCTGATTGCTTTGTAAGCCACAAACTCAATAAGAACTTAACACATTAAATGTTTCCTATTTCACTCTTACAAATAAGCATTCACTCCTTCGATTAAGGTTTTTGCTTCTCCTCAATTCACTATGAGGACATACAAAGCCTTATGATCCTTGATGTAGGACATCCACTAGGTAAATCAATTCCTAGCATTATGACTGTCCCAACACATTTCTGTAATAATTGTGATGTGATCCTCTTCCGTATATTTGTCTGGTAGTTTGAAAATACATATTACCAGAAACTCAGACTAATTAGAACATGAGAAAGAAAGAAATCCAAAACAATAAAATGTGAAAGGCAGATACGAAAATGAGTAGAGAATAATGAAGTATATAGGGAAGGAAGAAATTGGCAAAGAAAGCAGTCAGTGAAAAGGGAAGAATTTAAAGGCAGGTAAGAAAGACATTTTTATTTACTCCATTTGTAATGTTTAATTCTATGCAAAATGGCATGTGTAACAACAAGTAAACTGAATATAGCCATGATTTTCAAAGAAACAGTATATAGGTGTACTTTCCTGCTTGAAATATAGCGGAGTTTATTACAATTACTGAATAATTTCAAAATAAACATACAATAATGTAGAATTAACACTATTCTACATCCATATGGATTATTATTTTTCCCACGACGAGATCTTTTGATTTTCTGCAGTTTATTGTGAATTTTTGAGACCTCCCAGGGTTTCTGCCATCCACATTAACAAAGGATACCATAATGTGGGATAAAGTACATGTTAACTTCTTGGAAAATAGCGAAACTTTTTGACAACTAATTATACAACACTCTATGAGAAAGTACATGCTTATCTCATTGAAAATAAATGATACAACAATGTGTGACAATGTACTTGTGTAACTCATTGAAAACAAACAATACAACAGTGTTTCAGAAACTGCATAACTTCTTTAAAACTAACGACAAAACGTGTGAGAAACTAAATGTTTAGCTTCTTGAAAACTACTGATACAACACAGAGTAAGAATCTATATCTGTACCTGCTTGAAATCTAATGATACAACACTGTGGGAGAAACAACATGTATAACTCCTTAAAAACTAATGATACAACACTGTGAGTCAATCTACCCATGTAACTTATTGAAAGCAATCGATAAAACAATGTGTGAGAAACTACATGTGTAACATCTTGAAAACTAGTGATACAACAATGAGTGAGAATCTATATGAGTAACATCTTAATAACTAGCGATACAACACAGTGTGGGAATCTATACGTGTAACTTCTTGAAAACTACCAATACAACTCTGTGGGAGAAACTACATTCGTAACTTCTTGAAAACTAACTATACAACACTCTTTGGAACGTAATGGGTAACTTCTTGAAAAATAACGATCCAACACTGATTGAAAAACTACAGGAGTAACTTCTTGTAAACCAACGACACAACACTGTGTGAGAATATATATGCATAACTTCTTCAAATCTAATGAAATAACACTGTGTTAGAAACTATATGCATAACTTCTTGAAATGTAAGCATACAACTAGCTTTGAGAAAACTAACAATATAAAACTGAGTGGGACTATATACCCATAACCTCTTGGAAATTAATGACAAAACTCTCTTTGAGAAACTACATGCGTAACACATTGAAAATTAATGATACAACACTGAGTGAAAATCTGCAAGTGTAACATATTGAAAACTAACGAGAAAAAACTGTGGGAGAAAATATGTGTCATTTCGTGAAAACTAACAATCCAAAACTATGTGAGAAACTACATGGGTAACATCTATAAAACTAACTATAAAATTCTCTAAGATAAACTATATGCATATCTCCTTGAATAAAAATGATACAACACTTTGTGAGAAAGTACATCCATAACTTATTTAAAACTAAAGATACAACACTGTGTGAGAATCTACATGTGTAACATCTTGAAAACTAATGATAAAACACTGTGTGAGACCATATATGCGTAACTTCTTGAAATATAAGGATACACAACTGTGTGAGAAACTAAGCGTGTAATTTTTTAAAACTAACGATAGAGCACTGTGGGAGAATCTATGTACATAATTTCTTGAAAACAAAGGATATAACACTATGTGAGAAAATACATGTGAAAATTCCTAAAACTAACAATACAACACTGTGTGATTAGCTACATTTGTACCTCATTTAAAACTAACTGAAAACACTCTATGAGAATCTACCAGGGTAACTTCTTAAAAAGTAATGATCCAACACTGTGTGAGAAACTAATTATGTAACTACTTATAAACTAACTATAAAACTCTCTATGAGAAGCTACACGTGTATCTTATTGAAAACTAAGAATAAAACACTCTGTGAGAAAATAAATGTGTAAACTTTTAGAAAACTAACGATACATCACTGTGTGAAAATCCATACGTGTAACTTCTTGAAAGCTAACAATACAACACTGTGTAAGAAACTACATGGGTATCTTCGTAAAAACTATCTATACAATGCTCTATGAGAAATTACATATGTAACACTTTCAAAACCAACAATAAAACACTGAGTAAAAAACTAAATGTGTAACTTCAGCAAAACTAACAATACACCATTAAATGAGAATCGATACCCTCAACTTCTTGAAATCTAACGATACAACTCTGGGTTCTAAACTGAATGTATAACTTCTTGAAAACTAACGAAATAACTCTGTGTGAGAAACTACATTAGTAACTACTGGAAAACAAATGATACAACACTGTGTGAGAATGTACACCTGTAACTTATTGAAAATTAATGATACAACAGTGTCTGAGAACCTACACGTGTAACTAATTGAAAACTAATGATACAACACTGTGAGAAGCTATATGTGTAACTCCTTGAAACCTAGCGATACAACACTCTCTGAGAATCTACACCTGTAACTTATTGAAAATTAACGATACAACACTGTGTGAAAATCCACTCGTGTAACTTATTGAAAACTAACAATACAACAATGAGTGAGAATCAATATACGTAAGTTCTTGAAAAATAGAGATAGAACACAGTGTGTGAATCTCCACGTGTAAATTATAAAAATTAACGACACAAAACTGTTTAAGAGACTACATGTGTAACATCTTGAAAACTAATGATACAACTTGTGAGAGATTCTATATGTGTAACTTCTTAAAGACAAACGATACAACACTGTGTGAATATCTATGTGCGTAACTACTTGAAAACTAACAATACAGCACTGTGTGAGTATACATCTACTTAACTCTTGAAATCTAACGATACAACTCTGAGTTCTAAACAGAATGCATAAGTTCTTGAAAACTAACGAAATGACTATATGTAAGAAACTACATTAATAACTACTGGAAAACTAACAATACAGCACTGTGTGAGAATCTACACGTGTAACTTATTGAAAATTAATGATACAACACTCTGAGAATCTACATGTGTAACTTATTGAAAATTAATGAAACAACACTGTCTGAGAATCTCCATGTATAATATATTGAAATGTAATGATACAACATTGTGTGAGAAATTACATGTGTAACTACTTGAAAACTAATGATACAACATTGCCTGAGAATCTACAGGTGTTTCTTATTGAAAAGTACCAATACAACACTGTGTTTGAATCTATATGTGTATCTTCTTGAAAATAAAGAACACTAAACTGTCTGAGAAACTATGCATGTAACTGATTTAAAATTAAAAATAGGACACTGTTTGAAAATCTACAAGTGTAACGTATTGAAAACTAATGATATATCACTGTCTTGAGAATCTACAAGGGTAAATTTTTAAAAACTAACGATGCAATACTATGTGAGAATCTATAAGCTTAACTTCTTGAAAACTAACGATACAACAATGTCTGAGAATATAAACGTGTAAATAATTGTAAATTAATGAAACAACACTGTCTGAGAATCTACACTCGTGATTTCTTGAAAACTAACGATACAACACTGTGGGAGAAAATAAATGTGTAACTTCTTGAAAACTAATCATATAACACAGTGTGAGAAACTACATGTGTAAATTCTTGAAATCTAACTATACAAAGCTGCCTGAACATCTATACGCATAATTTATTGAAAACAAGGACACAACACTTTGTGGGAAACTACGTGAGTAACATCTTGAAAACAAACGGTACAACATTGTGTGAGAATCTACTTCTTGAAAACTAACGATAAAACACAGAGTTAGAATCTATATAAGTAAGTTATTGTAAACGAATGATACAACACAGTGTGAGGATCTCCACGTGTAACTTATAAAAATTGACAACACAACACTGTTTGAGAAATTAAATGTGTAACATCAAAAGCAAAGGACACAATACTGTCAGAGAATATACATGTACAAATTATTAAAAAGAAACAAAACAACACTGTGTGAGTATGTATGAGTGTAACTTCTTGAAAACTAACCATACAGCACTGTGTGAGAATCTAACAACGTAAGTTTTTGAAATCTAATGATACAATTCTGAATTAAAACATGAATTCATAACTTCGTAAAAACTAACGAAATAACTCTGTGTGAGAAACTACATTAGTAACTACTAAAAAACTAACAATACAACACTGTGTGAGAATTTACACGTGTAACTACTTGAAAATTAACGATATAACACTGTGTATGCGTAACTTCTTGAAAATAAAGGACACAACACTGTCTGAGAATCTACACATGTATCTTATTGAATATTAAAGATACAACACTGTGAGAGAATCTACATGTGTAACGATTTTAAGCTAATGATACAACACTGTGTGAGAATCTATAATCATATCTTCTTGAAAACTAACGATACTAACTTCTGGAAAACTAATGATATAACACTGTCTGAGGACCTACACATGTAACTTATTGAATATGAACGATACAGTAATGTGCGAGAAACTACATATATAACTACATGAAAACTAACGATACAACACTGTCTGAGAATGTACATGTGTATCTTATTGAAAAGTAACAATAAAACACTGTGTTTGAATCTATATGTGTAACTTCTAGAAGATAATAATCAAAACATCAAACCTACAGAATAAAGAGAAAATATTAAGAGCAGATTAAGAAAAAGACCAAGAAACACACTAAGGCAGACCTATCCGAACTACTCCTGACTTCTCAATGGAAACAATGAAAGACAGACGATATTTGATAGATGTCCAACAAACGTTAAGGGAACAAGGATGCCAGCCCAGAATACTGTATCCAGTAAAGCTCTCAATTACCATAGATGGAGAAAACAAAATATTCCATGACAAAGCCAGATTTAAACAATATGTATCCATGAATCCAGCACTACAGAAAGTGCTAGAAGGAAAACCTAGATCCAAGGAAGATAACTACACTCACAAAGACACAGGCAGTATATAATCCCACTTTACAAAACACCAAAAGAATAAGGGAGAAGAAACTGCACAAAATAACTTCACTAACAATAAAGCAAGCACAAACAAGAATCACCAATCAATGGTCATTAATATCCCTCAATGTCAACGGCCTCAACTTGCCTATAAAAAGACACAGATTAGCAGAATGGATATGAAGACAGAACCCTTCCTTCTGCTGTATACAAGAAACACATCAAAGAAAGATGTTATCTCAGAGTAAAGGTTTTGGGAAAAGTTCATCCAATCAAATGGTCCCAAGAATCAAGCGGTGTAGCAATCCTAATATCTAAAAAACTACACTTCAAATTAAAATCAATCAAAAGAGATGAAGAAGGACAATTCATATTCATCAAAGGAAAAGTACAACAATTTGAAGTCTCAATTATAAACATCTACGCCCCAAATACAAAGTCACCTACATTTGTGAAAGAAACATTACTGAAGCTCAAAATGCACATAAAATATCACACACTAAGAGTAGGAGACTTCAACACTCTGCTCTCACCTCTAGACAGGACCTCCAGACAGAAACTTAACAAAGAAACAAAAGAACTAATACAAGCAATGACCCAACTGGGCTTAACAGACATTTATAGAATATTTCACCCAAATAAAAAAACGGATATACCTCCTTCTCGGTGCCATAAGGAACCTTCTCTAAAATTAACCACATAATAGTGAACATAGCAAATTTCCACATATAAAAAAATTGGAATAACCCCCTGTATCCTATCAGACCACCATGCATTAAAATTAGAATTCAACAATAACACAACCCGCAGAAAACCTACAAATTCATGGAAATTGAACAATGCACAATTGCACCATCCCTGGGTAAAAGAAGTAATAATAAAGAAATTAAAACTTCCCCGAATTAAATGAGAATGATGACACAACATACACAAAATTATGGGACACTTTGAAAGCAGTGCTGAGGGGAAAGTTTATAGCACTAAATGCCCACAAGAAGAAACTGGATAACAGTCATACTAGAGAATTAATAGCACAGGTGAATATTCTAGAACAAACAGAAGCAAACTCACCCAGGAGGAGCAGATGCCAGGAAATAAACAAATGGAGGGCTGAAATAAATCAAGTAGAAACCAGGAAAACACTGAGAAGCATCAATGAAACAAAGAGTTGGTTCTTTGAGAAAATCAGCAAAATGGACAAACATATGTCCAATCTAACCAAAAGACAGAGAGAGAGAGAGAGCACACTAAGTAACAAAATCAGAACCATAACAACCGACTCTGATGAAATCCAGAGAATCATCAGGGCAAACTTTGAAAATCTGTACTCCACAAAATTCGAAAATTTAAAGGAAATGGACAATTTCCTGGAAAGGTATTACTTGCCAAAACTAAATTAAGAACAGATAAACAATCTAAACAGACCTATATCCCCCAATGTAATAGAAGCAGTCATCAAATTCTCCCAAACAACCAAAAAAACCAGGCCCAGATGGCTTCAGTGCAGAATTCTACCAGAAATTCAAAGAATAGCTAATTCCAATACTCCTGAAAGTATTCCACACAATAGAAGCAGGTGGCTCACTGCCAAACTCTTTTTACTAGGCTACAATTACCTTGAAACAAAAACCACACAAGGACATAATTAAGAAAGAGAATTACAGACCAATTTCCATCATGATCATCGATGCAAAAATACTCAAAAAAGTACTCACAAACTGCATTTAAGAACACATCAGAAAAATCATCCACCATGATCAAGTAGGCTTCATCCCAGGAATGCAGGGATGGTTCAACAATTGAAAACCTATCAGTGTAATCCACCATATAAACAAACTGCGAAAGAAAAACTACATGATCCTCTCACTAGATGCTGAAAAAGCCTTTGACAAAATTCAGCACCCCTTCATGATAAAGGTCCTAGAGAGATCAGGGATAACAGGAACATACCTGAATATAATAAAAGCAATATACAGTAAACCAACAGCTAACATCAAACTAAATGGAGAGAAACACAACGCAATTCCTCTAAAATCAGGAACAAGAAAAGGCTGACCACTCTCTCTATACCTCTACAAAATTGTGCATGAAGTTCTAGCTACAGCAATAAGACAACAAAAGGAGATAAAGGGGATACAAATAGGAAAAGATGTCAAACTTTCACTATTTGCAGACGATATGATAGTTTACATAAGTGACCCAAAAAACTCTGCAAGGGAACACATAGAGATGATAAACACCTTCAGCAATGTGCCAAGATATAAGGTAAACTGAAAAAAATCAATGTCTCTATTATATACAGCTGATGAAGTGACTGAGAAAGAAATCAGAGAAACATCCCCCTTTACAATAGCCATAAACACCATCAAATATCTGGGAATAAAGTTAACCAAGGAAGAGAAATACTTGTATATCAAGAACTTTGAGTCTTTAAAGAAAGAAATTAAAGAGGATACCAGAATAGAAAGATCTCCCATGTTCTTGGATTGGTGGGATCAACATAATAAAAATGATAATCTTGCCAAAAGCAATCTACAGATTCAATGAAATCCCTATCAAAATTCCATCACAATTCCTCAAGTAGCTGTAAATAACATTAATCAACTTTATATGGAAAAAATGCCCAGGATAGCCAAAACAACCTTATACAATAAAGGAACTACAGGAGGAATCACCATACCTGACTTCAAGCTCTATTATAGAGCTATAGTCCTGAAAACAGCTTGGTATTGGCACAAAAATAGGCAGATAGACCAATGGAACCAAATTGAAAACTCTGATTTTAACCCACACACCTATGAACACTTGATTTTTGACAAAGAAGCTAAAACTATATAATGGGAAAAAGAAAGCATCTCCAACAAATGGTGCTGGCATAACTGGGTACTGGTATGCAGAAGACTGTAAATAGATCCATGTTTGTCACCTTGTACAAAACCTAAGTCCAAATGGATCAAAGATCTCAACATAAATCCAGCCACACTAAAATATTTAGAAGAGAAAGTGGAAGATGATTTTCAACAAGTTGGTACAGGACACCACTTCCTGAACATAACACCAGTGGCACAGCACTGAGATCGACAATTAGCAAATGGGACCTCCTGAAACTAAAAAGCTTCTGTAAGGCAAAGGACACAGTCTAAAAGACAAAAAGGCGATCCACAGAATGGGAAAGATATTCACTAACCCCCCATCTGACAGAGGGCTAATCTCCAAAATTTACAAAGAACTCATGAATCAAGTCTCCAAAATACCAAAGGATCCAATTAAAAGGTGGGGTACAGAACTAAATAGAGAATTCTCAATTGAGGAGGTTAAAATGGCCAAGAGACACTTAAGAAAGTGCTCAACATCCTTAGCCATCAGGGAAATGCAAATCAAAACAACTCTGAAATACCACCTTACTCTTGTCAGAATGGCTAAAATCAAAAACACCAAAGACAATTTATGCTGGAGAGAATGTGGAGAGAGAGGAACACTCCTCCACTGCTGGTGGGAGTGCCAACTCGTACAGCCTCTTCGCGAATCAGTATGGACATTTTTCAGGAAAATGGGAATTAATCTACCACAAGACCTAGCAATTCCACTCTTAGGCATATATCCAAATGAGGCGAATTCTTACAACAAGGGCATCTGCTCCACTATGTTCATAACAGCATTATTTGTAATAGCCACAACCTGGAAGCAACCTAGATGCCCCTCAAATGAGGAGTGGATAGAGAAAATGTGGTACATTTACACAATGGAGTATTACTCAGCAGAAAAAACAATGGAATCTTGAAATTCACAGGTAAATGGTGAGCACTGGAAGAAACCATCCTGAGTGAGGTAACCTAGTCGGAAAAAGACAAACTCACTCATATATGGATTTTAGACATGGATCAGGATAGTGCCAATCTGCACTTCCACTGATAGTCTGGGAAACAGGAAAGAACCTAAAAGATATGCATATATGCATAGTACCCAAGAGAAGAGGATTCAGTCAACATCCTCTGAATGAATGGGGAACACGGTGAGGGGAGGCGGGAAAGAGGGGCTGGGAAGAAGAAAGGGGAAAAGAGGAAGAAAGAGTATGTCATGGGGGAACAGGAAGTTTGAGTGGGTGGAGGTAGAATAGGGGGAAGATTGAATCATAGGTTAGAAGACACATCAGGCACCAGAGTGACCTCTAGTGATCTAAAGGGATAACACCAATTGGCAAGCTAAGTAACAGTGGAGAGACCAATTCGAATGCCCATTCCTGGTAATGAAGTTGATATCTATAACCATCCCGGAGCCTTCATCCAGTGATCGATGGAAGCAGAGTCAAACACAAACAAGTAAACACTGAATTGAACCCAAGAAACCCAGTGACAGAGAGAGAGAGAGGATTGATGAGCAAATTGGAAAAAATGGGCTGGCAAAACCTTCAGAGACAGCTGCTCTGCACAGAGAAGAACTCTTGGGCCCCATACCTACTGCGGGGAGGCCAGCATGGGACTAATCTGGACCCCCTGAATGTGAATGTCTGGGTGAAGGCCTCGGCAACCTATGGGGCCCTGAGCAGTGGATCAGTGACTATCCCAGTCATTGTGTGCACATATCACAAAGAGGGATGCTTTCTCAGCCTGGACTCTTAGGGGAATGCCTGGACCCTTAGCTGAGTGAAAAGACAGACTCTAGATATCCCCTATGTGAAAGGAATTGGCAATAGGTTGGGAGGCTGTGAGGGAAGGGCAGTGCGGAAGGAGGGGATGGAGAGGGAACTTTGATTGACATGTAAAACAAGCTATTTAAAATTAAAATAAAAAGTGATAAAAAAACTAATGATAAATCCCTGTGTGAGAATCTACAAATGTAACTTCTAGAAGAAAAAATCATATGACACTTAGTGAGAAAATACATGGTTATCTTTTTGAAAACTAACTATATAACCCTGTGTGAGAACTATGTGTAACTTCTTGAAAACTAACGATACAAGACTGTGTGAGAAACTACATGTGTAACTTATCGAAAAGTACCTATACAACCCTTTGTGAGAATCTACAAGTTTAAATTCTTGAAAAAAACATACAACACTGTGTGAAAAACTACATGTTTACAAAACTGTTTGAAAATCTATATTCGTTACTTCTTGAAAACTAATGATACAACTCTGTGTGAGAATCTACATGCTTATCTTATTGAAAATGAAGAATACAACCCTGTATGAGAATCTACGAGTATAATTCCTTGAAAACAAATGATACAACACTGTGAGAGAATCTATATTTATAACTTTTTGAAAACTGAAGATACAAAACTGTGTGAGAATCTATAAGTGTAACTTATTGAAAATTAACGATACAACACTGTGTGAGAAACTATCCTTGTAACTTATTGAAAACTAACGATACAATCCTGTATGAGAATCTACGAGTATAACTTCTTGAAAAGAAAGTATACAACACTTTGTGAGAAACTACATGTTTAACTTCTGGAAAAGTAATGATACAACACTGTGTGAACATATATATTCGTAACTTCTTGAAAACTAATGATACAACACTGAGTTCGAATCTATATGCATAACTTCATGGAAAATAATGAAATAACACTGTGTGAGAAACTACATTAGGAACTTCTTGAAAACTAATGATACAACACCGTCTGAAAATGTACTCGGGTATCTTATTGAAAGTTAACGATACAACACTGTGTTTGAATCTACATGTGTAACCTATTGAATCCAAACGATCCAACCCTGTGTGAGAATCTACAAATATAACTTCTTGAAGGAAAAATCATAAAACACTGAGTGAGAAATTTCGTGTTTCTCTTCTTGCAATCTAACGAAATAACACTGTGTAAGACACTCTGTGTAACTTCTTGAAAACTAACGATACAATACTGTATGAGATTCTACACGTTTAACTTCTTGAATAGAAACCATACAAAACTCTGTGACAAACTATGCATGTAACCTTCTGAAAACTAAGGACAGAACTCTGTGTGAGAATCTATATTTTTACCTTCTTGAAAACTAATGATACCACACTGTGTGAGAATCTATATTCGTTACTTCTTGAAAACCAACAATACAACACAGTGTGAGAAACTATGTGTGTAGCTATTTGAAAACTAATGAAATAACTCAGTGTAAGAAACTATGTGTGTAACTTCTTGAAAACTAACGATACAACACTGTATGAGAATATGTATTTGTAACATCTTGAAAACAACGGATACAACTCTGTGTGAGAATCTACAGGTGTATCATATTGAAAATTAACAATACAACACTGTGTGAGAATCTACACGTGTAACTCACTGAAAATTAATGATACAATACTAGGTGAGAATGTACACGTGTATCTTAATGAAAATTAATTATACACCACTTTCTGAGAATCTACACATGTAACTTATTGAAAACTAACAATACAACACTGTGTGAGAAACTACATGTGTAACTACTTGAAAACTTATGATACAACACTGTCTGAGAATCTACATGTGTATCCTATTGAAATATAACTACAAAACACCGTGTTTGAATCT
Source organism: Mesocricetus auratus (assembly GCF_017639785.1). NCBI lineage: Eukaryota > Metazoa > Chordata > Mammalia > Rodentia > Cricetidae > Mesocricetus > Mesocricetus auratus. The sequence continues at coordinate 42,334 of NW_024434574.1, read as the reverse complement.
ATATGCTTAACTTCTTGAAAATAAAGGACACAACACTTTTTGAGTATCAACACGTGTAACTAATTGAAAACTAACAATACAACACTGTCTTGAGAATCTACCCCTGTAAATTGTTGTAAACTAATGAAACAACACTGTCTAAGAATCTCCATGTGTAACTTATTGAAAATTAATGATACAACACTGTGTTTCAATCCATACCTGTAACTTCTTGAAAACTAACGATACAACACTGTGTGAGTTTATACAAGTGTACCTCCTTGAAAACTAATGATACAACACTGTGAGAATATCTACATGTGCAACTTCTTAAAAGGAAACAATACAACATTGTGTGAGTATCTATGTGCTTAAGTTCTTGAAATCTATCTATACAGCACTGTGTGAGAATCTATCTACATAACTTCTTGAAATCTAATGATACAACTCTGAGTTCTAAACTGAATGCATATCGTCTTGAAAACTAACAAAATAACTCTGCGTTGGAAACTACATTAGTAACATCTGGAAAAGTAATGATACAATTCTGTGTGAGAATCTACAAGTGGAACATATTGAAAATTAACAATACAACCCTGTGGGAGAATCTACACTTGGAATTTATTGAAAACTAACGATACCACACTGTGTGAGAAAGTACATGTGTATCTTATTGAAAAGTAATGATACAACCCTGTGTTTGAAACTATATGTGTAACTTCTTGAAAATAAAGGACACAACACTGTCTGAGAATCTACACTTGTAACTTCTTGAAAACTAATGATACAACACTGTGTGATTAATTACATGTGTAAAGTCTTGAAAGCTAATGATAAAACACAGTGTAAGAACCTTCTTGCGAAACTTCTTGAAAACAAATGATACAAAGATGCCTGTACATCTATGTGCTTAATTTATTTAAGTCAAGGAAGCAATACTTTGTTGAAAGTACGTGAATAACATCCTTAAAACAAACTAAGCAACATTGTGTGAGAATCCATATTCGTAAGTTATTGAAAATTAACAATACATACACTGTGTGAGAATCTATATATGTAACTACTTTAATCCCAGCAATGGAGATCCAGAGGCAGGCAGATCACTGTGAGTTTGAGGGCGGCTGTAACAGGAGCCTCCAAAATAATACAGAGAAACTCTGCCTCATATAAAAAAATAAAGAACACAACATTGTCTGAGAATCTACACGTGTTATTTACTGAAAACCATTGAGACAACACTGTGTGAGAATCTATCTATGTAACTTCTTGAAATCTAAAGGTACAACTCTGGGTTCTATACTAAATGCAAAACTTCTTGAAAACTAATGAAATAACGCTGTAGAGAAACTACATTAGTAACTTCTGGAAAACTAACTATATAAAATTGTCTGATAATCTACACGTGTAACTATTTGAAAACTAACGATACAACACTGTGTGAGAATCTACACGTGTAACTCACTGAAAATTAATGATACAATACTAGGTGAGAATGTACACGTGTGTCTTAATGAAAATTAATTATACAGCACTGTCTGAGAATCTACACATGTAACTTCTAGAAAACTAACGATACAACACTGTGTGAGAAACTACATGTGTATCCTATTGAAATATAACTACAAAACACCGTGTTTGAATCTATATGCTTAACTTCTTGAAAATAAAGGACACACACTGTTTGAGTATCAACACGTGTAACTAATTGAAAACTAACGATACAACACTGTCTTGAGAATCTACCACTGTAAATTTTTGTAAACTAATGAAACAACACTGTCTGAGAATCTCCATGTGTACCTTCTTGAAAACTAATGATACAACACTGTGAGAATATCTACATGTGCAACTTCTTAAAAAGAAACGATACAACATTGTGTGAGTATCTATATCCGTAACTTCTTGAAAAATATCGATAGAGCGCTCTGTGAGTTTCTATCTACGTAACTTCATGAAATCTGACGATACAACTCTAAGTTTTAAACTGAATGCATAACTTCTTGAAAACTAACGAAATAACTCTGTGTGAGAAACTACATTAGTAATTTCTGGAAAATTAATGACACAACACTCTCTGAGAATCTACACGTGTTACTACTTGAAAACTAATGATACAACACTGTGTGAGAATCTACATGTGTATCTTATTGAAAATAACGATACAACCCTGTGTTTGAATCTATATTCCTAACTACTTGAAAATAAAGAACCCAAACTGTCTGAAAATCTACACGGGTAACTTCTTGAAAACTAATGATACAACATTGTGTGAGAAACTACATGTGAAACTTATTGAAAACTAACAATACAAAACACCGTGAGAATCCACATGTGTAACTTCTTGAAAACTGATGATACAACACTGTCTGAGAAGCTATTCACACAGTGTTGTATTGTTAATTTTCAGTAAGTTACATGTGGAAATTCTCTGACAGTGTTGTATCGTTAGTTTTCAAGTAGTTACTCTATAGATTCTCAGACAGTGTTGTATCGTCAGTTTTCAAGTAGTTACACATGTACATTCTCAGGAGAGTGTTGTATCATTTATTTTCAATAAGTTACACATATAGATTCTCACACAGTGTTGTATCGTTTGTTTTCAATAAGTTACACGTGTAGATACTCAGACAGTGTTGTATCGTTAGTTTTTAGTAGTTAAACATGCAGTTTCTCACACAGTTGTGTATAGTTAGTTTTCAATAAGTTACACGTGTAGATTCTCAGATAGTGTTGTATCAATAATTTTCAATAAGTTACACGTGTAGATTCTCACACAGTGTTGTGCCGCTAATTTTCAATAAGTTACACTGTATATTCTCAGACAATGTTGTATATTTAGTTTTCAAGAAGTTACACATGTAGATTTTCAGACCGGTTGAGACATTTATTTTCAAAAAGTTAAGCATATACATCCAAAGCAGGGTTGTATCGTTACTTTTCAATAAGATTTCGTGTAGTTTCTCACACAGTGTTGTACCGTTAGTTTTCACTTAGTTACTCATGTAGATTCTCAGAAAGTGTTGTTTTGTTAAATATCAACAAGTTACACGTGAAGATCCTTACACAGTTTTGTATCATTAATTTTCAGTAAGTTACATGTGGAGATTCTCTGACAGTGTTGTATCAATAGTTTTCAAGAAGTTCCACTTATAGATTCTCACACAGTGTAGAATCGTTAGTTTTCAATGAGTTACACGTGTAGATTCTCAGACAATGTTGTATCATTAGTTTTCCAGAATTTACTAATGTAGTTTCTCACACAGAGTTATTTTGTTTATTTTTCAAGAAGTTATGCATTCAGTGTAGAACTGAGAGTTGCATCGTTAGATTTCAAGAAGTTACATAGATAGATTCTCACACAGTGTTGTATCGTTAGTGTTCAAGATGTTACGCATGTAGTTTCTCAAACTGTATTGTGTCATTAATTTTTAAAAGTTACACGTCGAAATTCTCACACTGTGTTATATAGATAGTTTTCTAGATGTTACTCACGTAGTTTCCCACAAAGTGTTGTTTCCTTTGTGTTCAATAAGTTATGCGTATAGATGTGCAGGCAGTTTTGTATCTTTAGTTTTCAAGAAATTATGCATGCAGTTTCTCACACATTGTTGTATCGATAGTTTTCAAGAAGTTACACATGTATTTTTTCACACAGTGTTTTATCATCAGTTTTCAAGAAGCTACACGTGTAGATTCTCATACAGTGTTGTATCGTTAGTTTTCAAGTAGTTACACATGTAGTATCTCACACAGTGTTGTATTGCTAGTTTTCAATAAGTTACATGTGTAGATACTCAGACAGTGTTGTTTCGTTAATTTTCTATAAGTTACACGTGTAGATACACAGCTAGTGTTGAATTGTTAATTTTCAAGTAGTTACTAATGTAATTTATCACACAGGGTTATTTCGTTAGTTTTGAAGAAGTGTGCATTCAGTTTAGAACTCAGAGTTTTATCGTTAGATTTCAAGAAGTTACGTAGATAGATTCTCACACAGTGCTGTACTGTTATTTTTCAAGAAGTTACTCATGTAGATTCTCTCACAGTGTTGTATAGTTAGTTTGCAAGATGTTATGCATTTAGTTTCTCAGTTTTTGTCGTTAATTTTTATAAGATACATGTGGAGATTATCACACTATGTTGTATTTTTAGTTCTCATGAACTTATGTATATAGATTCAAACTCAGTGTTGTATTGTTAGTTTTCAAGAAGTTACAGGTGGATTCTCAGAGAGAGTTGTATCGTTACATTTAAAGAAGTTACGAATATAGAGTCTCCCACAATGTTGTATCGTTTATTTTCAATATGTTACTTTCATAGTTTCCCACATAGCTTTGTTTCCTTGTTTTCAATAAATAAAGCGTATAGATGTACAGGCAGGTTTGTATCGTTAGTATTCAAGAAGTTACACATTTAGTTTCTCACACTGTTTTGTATCATTAGTTTTCAAGATGTAACATATGTAATTTCTCACACAGTGTTGTACCATTGGTTTTCAAGAAATTACCCGTGTAGATTCTCAGACAGTGTTCTGTCATTTATTTTCAAGAATTTATGCATATAGATTCAAACACAGGGTTGTATCATTACTTTTCAATAAGATACACATGTAGTTTCTCACACAGTGTTGTTTCATTAGTTTTCAATAAGGTAGATGTGCAGATTTTCAGACAGTGTTGTATGGTTAGTTTTCAAAAAGTTACATGTATAGATTCTCAAGACAGTGTTGTATCATTAGTTTTCAATGAGGGTTGCTTATACATTCTCACAAAATGTTATATCATTAGTTTTCAATACGTTACACATCTAGATTCTCACACAATTTTGTATTTTCAAATTTCAATAAGTTACACGTGTAGATTCTCAGACAGTGTTATGTTGTTAGTTTTGCAGACGTTACTAATGTAGTTTCTCTCACAGAGATATTTTCTTATTTTTCAAGAAGTTATGCATTTAGTTTAGAACTCAAGAAGATTTCAAGAAGTTACGTCAATAGATTCTGACACACTGCTGCATTGTTAGTTTTCAATAAGTTGTACACATAGATACTCACACAGTATTGTATCATTTGTTTTTAAGAATTTGCACATGTAGATTCTGTCACAGTGTTGTATCATTAGTTTTCAAGATATTACGCATGTAGTTTCTCATACAGTTTTGTCAATTTCTATAAGTTACACATGGAGATTCTCACACTGTGTTGTATCGTTAGTTTTCAAGATATTACATATATGGATTCTCACTCAGTTTTGTCTCATTAGTTTTCAAGAATTTACATGTTTGGATTATCACACAGTGATGTATTGTTAGATTTCAAGAACTTACATATATAGATTCTCACACATTGCAGTAACGTCAGTATCGTTAGTTTTCAATAAGTGTGGAATATAGATTCTCAAACAAAGATGTTCCTCACATATTTTCCCACAAAGTGTTGTTTCCTTGTTTTTAATAAATTACACGTATATAAGTAGATGCAGCTTTGTATCGATAGTTTTCAAGATGTTACACATGGAGTTTCTCATACTTTGTTGTATCATTAGTTTACAATAATTTAGATATGTAATTTCTCACTCAGTTTTGTATCATTAGTTTTCAAGAAGTTACACGTGTAGATTCTCAGACAGTGTTGTGTCCTTTATTTTCAAGAAGTTATGCATATTGATTCAAACACAGGTTTATATCATTAATTTTCAGTATGTTATAGGTGTAGATTCTAAGACAGTATTGTATCGTTAGTTTTCAAGTAGTTACACGTGTTGATTCTCACACAGTGTTGTATCGTTAATTTTCAATAAGTTATACTTGTAGATTCTCAGACAGTGTTGTATCACTAGTTTTCCAGAAGTTACTAATGCAGATTCTCACACAGTGTTATTTCGTTAGTTTTCAAGAAGTTATTCATTCAGTTTAGAAATCAGAGTTGTATCTTTAGAATTTAAGGAGTTTCATAAATAGAATCTCAGACATTGCTGTTTCATTTGTTTTCAAGAAGTTTCTCAAAGTGTGTATACTTTTTTTAGTTACACATTTAGATTCTCCCACAGTGCTGTGTCTCTAGTTTTCAAGATGTTACACATGTAGTTTCTCAAAGAGTGTTGTGTCGTTAATTTTTATATGTTACACACGGAGATTATCACATTATGTTATATCGTTAGTTCTCATGAATTTCTACATACAGTTTCTAACTCAGTGCTGTATCGTTAGTTTTCAAGAAGCTACAGGTGGATTGTCACAGAGTGTTTTATCGTTATATTTCAAGAAGTTATGTACGTAGATTCACACCGTGCTGTATCATTAATTATCAATAAGTTGCACGTGTAGATTATCAAGATAGTGTTGTATCATTAGTTTTCAAGAAGTTACGCTTACATATTCTCACACAGTGTTGTATCTTTAATTTTCAATACGTTACACGTGTAGATTCTCAGACAGTATTGTATAGTTAGTTTTCAATAAGTTACACATGTAGATTCTAACACGGTGTTTTATCGTTAGTTTTCTATATGTTAATCCTGTAGATTCTCAGACAGTATTGTGTTGTTTGTTTTCAATAAGTTTCACATTTAGATTCTCACAGAGTTGTATCGTTAATTTTCAATAAATTTCACGTCTAGAAGATCAGAGAGTGTTGTATCATTAGTTTTCCAGACGTTACTAATTTAGTTTCTCACCCAGAGTTATTTAGTTAGCTTTCAAGAAGATATGCATTTAGTTGAGAACGCAGAATTGTATCGTTAGATTTAGAAGACAGTGCTGTATCATTTGTTTTCAAGAAGTTACGCAAATACACAGAGTGTTCTATCCTTTGTTTTTAAAAAGTTACATATGTAGATTCTCTCACAGTGTTATATCGTTAGTTCTCAAGATGTTAAGCATGTGGTTTCTAAAACAGTGTTGTGTCGTTTATTATGTATGTTACACATAGAGATTCTCACACTGTGTTGTATCGTTAGATTTGAAGAAGTTATGTATATAGATTCTCACACAGTCCTGTATCATTACTTTTCAATAAGTTACACGTGTAGATTCTCGGTGTTGTTTCTTTAATTTTCAATAAGTTACATATGTCGATTCTCACACAGGGTTGTATCATTAGTTTTCCAGAAGTTACTAATGTAGTATCTCACACAGAGTTATTTCGTTAGTTTTCAAGAAGTTATGCATTCATTTTAGGACTCTGAGTTGTATCGTTAGATTTCAAGAAGTTACATAGATAGATTCTCATGCAGTGCTGTACTTTTAGTTTTCAAGAAGTTACACACATACGTACATACAGTGTTGTATCGTTTTTTTAGAAGTTGCACATGTAGATTCTCTCACAGTGTTGTATCATTATTTTTCAAGATGTTACATATGTGGTTTCTCAAACAGTGTTGTATCGGTAATTTTTATAAGTTATAAGTGGAGATTCTCACACCGTGTTGTATCCTTAGTTGTCCAGAAGTTACATGTGTTGATTCTCAAGACAGTATTATATCATTAGTTTTCAAGAAGTTATGCTTATATATTCTCACACAGAGTTGTATCATTAATTTTCAATACCTTACACGTGTAGATTCTCACACAGTTGTATCGTTATTTTTCAGTAATATACGCGTGTAGATTCTTAGTGTTGTTTCATTAATTTTCAGTTAGTTACACATGTAAATTCTTACATTGTGTTGTATCATTAATTTTCAATAAGTTACACGTGTAGATTCCCAGACAATATTTTACCGTTATTTTTCAAGAAGTTACTAATGTTGTTTCTCACACAGAGTTATATCCTTACGTTTCAAGAAGTTATCATTCTGATTAGAACTCATAGTTGTATGGTTAGATTTCAAGAAGTTACGTAGATAGATACTCACAAAATGCTGTATCTTTTGATTTCAGTAGGCTACAAGTGTAGATTCTCAGACAGTGTTGTATCATTAGCTATACAGAAGTTACTAATGTAGATTCTCACACTGAGTTATTTCGTTTGCTTCCAAGAAGTTTTGCATTCAGTTTAAAACTCAGAGTTGTATCGTTAAATTTGAAGAAATTACGTAGATAGATTCACACGCAGTGCTGTATAGTTATTTTTCAAGAAGTTATGCACATGGTTACTCACACAGTGTTGTACTGCTTTTTTAAGGTGTTACACATGTAGATTCTCTCTCACTGTTGTATCGTTAGATTTCAAGAGGATACATGTGTAGAGTTCCAGACAGTATTGAGTACTTTGCTTTCAAGAACTTATGCATATAGATTCAAACACAGGGTTGTATCGTTAATTTTCAATAAGATACACATGTAGTTTCTCACACAGTGTTGTATCTTTTTTCAATAAGTTGCACGTGTAGATTCTCAGACAGTGTTGTTTCCTTAAATATCAATTAGTTACACGTGTAGATTCTCACACAGTGTTGTATTGTTAATTTTCAATAAGTTACACGTGTGCATACTCAGACAGTGTTATATCGTAAGTTTTCACGAAGTTATGCTTATAGATTCTCTCACAGCATTGTATCGTTAGTTTTCAAGAAGTTGCACGTGTAGAATCTCGAGACAGTGTTGTATCATTAGTTTTCAAGAGGTTGTGCTTTTACATTCTCACACAGTGTTGTATCATTAGCTTTCAATACGTTACATGGTTAGATTCTCACACAGTGCTTTATTTTTAATATTCAGTAAGTTACACGTGTATATTCTCACACAGTGTTGTGTCCTTTATTTTCAAGTAGTTACACATATAGATTCAAACACTGCCTTGCATCGTTACATTTAAATAAGATACACGTGTAGATTCTCAGTGTTTTTTCATTAGATTTCAAGTAGTTACACATGTAGTTTCTCACACAGTGTTGTATCATTTTTTAATAAGTTGCACGTGTAGATTCTCAGACAGTGTTGTTTCCTTAAATTTCAATTAGTTACATGTGTAGATTCTCACACAGTGTTGTATCATTGCTTTTCAATAAGTTACAAGTGTAGATTCTCACACAGTGTTGTATCGATAATTTTCAATAAGTTACACTGGTAGATATTCACACTGTGTTGTTTCGTTAATTTTCAATAAGTTACATGTGTAGATTCTCAGACAGTGTTGTATCGTTTGTTTTCTAGAAGGTAGTAATAATATAGTTTCTCACACAGACTACTTACGTTATTTTTCAAGAAGTTATGCACTCAGTTTAGAATGGAGAGTTGTATCATTAGTTTTTAAGAAGTTACATAGATCCTCAGACAGAACTGTATTGTTGTTTTCAAGAAGTTATGCTCATAGAAACTCACAGAATGTTGTATCATTTTTTAAGAAGTTACACATGTAGATTCTCTCACAGTGTTGTATCGTTAGCTTTCAAGATGTTACCCATGTATTTTCTCAAACAGTGTGTGTCATTAATTTTTATAAGACACACGTGGAGATTTTCACACTGTGTTATATCATTAATTTTCAAGAACTTACATATATAGATTCTCAATCAGTGTTAGTTTTCAATAAGTTATTAATGCAGTTTCCCACATAGTGTTATTTCATCGTTTCCAAGAAGTTATGCATGTAGTTTCAAACTCAGTGTTGTATTGTTACTTTTCAAGATGTTACGAATATAGATTATCACACAGTGTTGTTTCATTTGTTTTCAAGTACTTAATCGTGTAGTTTCTCACACAGTGTTGTATGCTTTGTTTGAGGAAGTTACCCGTGTAGATACTCACCCAGTGTTATATCTTTAATTTTCAAGAAGATACACTTGTAGATTCTCACACAGTGTTTTATCATTAGTTTTCAAGAAGTTACTAATGTAGTTTCTCACACTGAGATATTTCATTAATTACCTAGAATTTATGCATGTAGTTTCGACTCAGTGTTGTATAGTTAGTTTTCAAGAAGTTAATAATATAGATTATAACACAGTGTGTTACTGTTAGTTTTCAAGCAGTTAAATTCGTAGTGTCTCGCGCAGTGTTATTTGGTTTGTTTTCAATTATTTACAGTTGTAGATTCTCACACAGAGTTTATCGATAATGTTCAAGAAGTTAAACACATAGTTTCTAACAGTGTTGCATGGTTTGTTTTCAAGTATTTACCAATGTAGATTCTCACACTGTGTTGTGTCATTAATTTTCAATAAGATACACGTGTATAACCTCACACAGTGTTGTATCCATAGTTCTATCCCTACTTCTCAAGAAGTTACACACATACTTTCTCGAATAGTGTGGAATCATTTGTTTTGAAGAACTAAAGTATGAAGTTTCTAACACTGTGTTGTATCGTTAGTTTTCAAGAAGTTAAACACGTAGTTTCTCACACAATGTTGTATCGTTAGTTTTCAAGTAGTTATGAATATAGATTCTCACACAGTGTTATATGATTAGTTTTCAAAAAGTCACGAATATAGATACTCACACAGTGTAGTATGGTTAGTTTTCAAGAAGTTAAACACGTAGTTTCTCACACAGTGTTGTATGGCTTGTTTAAGGAAGTTACACATGTAGATTCTCACACAGTGTTATATCGTTAATTTTCAATAATAAATACGTGTAGATTCTCACACAGAGTTATTATATTAGTGTTCAAGAAGTTAAACACATAGTTTCTCACAGTGTTGTATCCTAAGTTTTCAAGAAGATACGAATATACATAATCACACAATGTTGTATCGTTAGTTTTCAAGTAGTTAAACATGTGGTTTCTCACAGAGTGTTATGCCAATATTTTTCAAGTAGTTACACAGATAGTTTCTCACACAGTGTTGTATGGTTTGTTTCAGGAAGTGGCAGGTATAGATTCTCACACAGTGTTGTATCATTATTTTTCAATAAGATACACATGTAGATTCTCACACAGTGTTGTGTCATCAGGTTTCAAGAAGTTACACACATAGTTTCTCACACAGTGTTGTATCGTTAATTTTCAAGAAGATATGAATATATATTATCACACAGTATTGTATTGTTAGTTTTCAAGAAGTTAAACACGTAGTTTCTCACACAGTGTCGTATGGTTTTATTTCAAGAAGTTACATTTGTAGATTCTCACACAGTGTTGTATCGATAGTTTCAAGAAATTCCTAATGTAGATTCTCCCACAGAATTACTTTGTTATTATTCAAAAAGTTATGCTTGTAGATTCGTACTCAGTGTTGTATGTTAGTTTTCAAGACATTACAAATATAGATTCTCAAGAGAGTTGTATCGTTAGTTTTTATAAAGTTACATACGTAGTTTCTCACAAATTGTTGTATCGTTTGTTTTGAAGAACTAAAGCATGAAGTTTCTAACACTGTGTTGTATCGTTAGTTTTCAAGAAGTTAAACACGTAGTTTTTATCTCACAGTCTTGTATCCTTTCTTTTCAGGAAGTTATGAATAAAGATTCTCACTCAATGTTGTATCGATAGTTTTCAGGTAGATAATCACGGTGTTTCTCATACAGTGTTGTATCGTTAGTTTTCAAGAAGTTAAACACGTAGTTTCTCTCACAGCTTTTATTGTTAGTTTTCAAGAAGTTACAAATATACATTCTCACACAGTGTTGTATCGATAGTTTTCAAGTGGTTAAACACGGAGTTTCTCACAAAGTGTTATATGGTTTCTTTTCAAGAAGTTATATTTGTAGATTCTCATGCAGGGTTGTATCGTTATATTTCAAGAAGTTACATGTGTAAAGTTCGTTTTCAAGAAGTTACACAAATAATTTTTCACACAGTGTTTTATCGTTTATTTTCAAGAAGTTACGAATATAGATTCTCACAGTGTTGTGTCGATAGTTTTCATGTAGTTAAACACGGAGTTTCTCATATAGTGTTGTATCGTTTGGTTTCAAGAATTTTCACATGTAGATTGTCATACAGTGTTGTGTCGTTAATGTTCAATAATATACACCTGTAGAATCTCACACAGAGTTATTTAATTAATTTTCAAGTAGTTACACACATAGTTTCTCACACTGTATTGTATCGTTGGTTTTCAAGAAGTAATGAATATAGATTCTCACACAGTGTTGTATTGTTAGTTTTCAAAAAGTTACAAATATAGATTCTCACACAGAGTTCAATTCTTAGATTTCAAACCGTTACACACATAGTTTGTCACAGAGTGTTGTATGGTTTCTTTCAAGAAGTTAAACGTGTAGAATCACACACAATGTTGTATCGTTGATTTTCAATAAGGTACGTGTACATTCTCACACAGTGTTTGATGTTAGTTTTCAATGAGTTACAGGTGTAGATTCTCACACAGTGTTGTATGGTTAGTTTTCAAGAAGTTACCACTATTAGATTCTCAAACAAGGTTGTATGGTTAGTTTTCAGTAAGTTACACGTGCAAATTCTCACACAGTGTTGTATCGTTAGTTTTCAAGAAGTTACAAACATAGATTATCACACAGTGTTTTATTGTTAGTTTTGAAGAAGTTAAACACATATTTTCTCACGCATAGTTTTATGGTTTGTTTTCAAGAATTTACACTTGTAGATACTCACACAGAGTTGTATGTTTATTTTTCAAGAAGTTAAACACAAAGTTTCTTACACAGTGTTGTATGGTTTGTTTGCAAGAATTTACCCATATAGATTATCACACAGTGTTGTGTCATCGTGAATTTTCAATAAGATACTCGTGTAGATTCTCACAAATTGTTGTATTGTTAGTATTCAAGTAGTTCCTGATGTAGTTCCTCCCACAGAATAATTTCGTTTGTTTTCAAGAATTTATGCATTGTACTTTAGTACTCAGTGTTGTGTCGTTAGTTTTCAAGAAGTTTCAAAGATAGATTCTCACACGTGTTTTTTGTTAGTTTTCAATAAGATACATGTGTACATTCTCACTCAGTGTTTTATCATTAGTTTTCAAGAAGTTACACTATTAGATTCTCACACAGGGTTGATTGGTGAGTTTTCAATAAGTTACACATGTAGATTCTCACACAGTGTTGTGTCATTAGTTTTCCAGAAGTTCCTAATGTAGTTTCTCCCAGAGAATTATTTCGTTAGTTTTCAAGAAGTTATGTGTGTAGTTTCAGACTCAGTGCTGGATTTTTATTTTTCAAGAAGTTACAAATATAGTTTCTCACACAGTGTTCTATCTGTTTTCAAGAACTTACACAGGTAGTTAATTACACAGTGTTGTATCGTTTGTTTTGAAGAACTAAAGCATGAAGTTTCTAACACTGTGTTGTATACATAGGTAGTTTTCAAGAAGTTAAACATGTAGTTTCTAACACAGTGTAGTATGGTTAGAAGTTACAAATGTAGATTCTCACAAAGTGTTGTATCCTTAGTTTTCCAGTACTTAAACATGGAGTTTCTCACACAGTGTTGTATCATTTGTTTTCAAGAAGTTAAACTTGAAGATTCTCACACAGTGTTGTATCATTAATTTTCAATAAGACACACGTGTAGATCCTCACAGTGTTATGTCGATATTTTTCAAGGAGTTACACACTTAGTTACTCACAGAGTGTTGTATCATTAATTTTCAAGAAGTTACGAATATAGATTTTCACACAGTGTAGTATGGTTAGTTTTCAAGAAGTTAATCATGTAGTTTTTCAGACAGTGTTGTATGGTTTGTTTAAGGAAGTTACCCCTGTAGATTCTCAAACAGTGTTATGTCGTTAATTTTCAATAACATACACGTGTAGAATCTCACACAGTATTGTATCGTTAATTTTCCATAATATATACATGTAGAATCTCAAGCAAGCCGCGATTCTGTAAGCACTTGCTTCCATGTCCAAGGACAAAAGGACCATCCAGTGCATGAACCCTGAGTAGGCCGTTCTGCTTCTGGGTATGTCAGTGGAGCAGTAGGTCTGCAACAGATCTTCACTTCAATACCTGTCATATTTTTTTATTTTTCCCTTTCCTTTTCCTTTTCCTGCAAGTCACTTGCATGGCTGGTAAACTAGGTAGCATTAAATGAGTAAAGGGTTAAAAAGACTAATATCACACTGGCTGTAATAGATTCTAATTAGGGGAGAATTAACTGGCTAAAATAGGCCCTGGTGGTGTGAGGCAAATGGAGAAAGCTGAGTAGCTTTAGTAAGGTAGCGATTCACAGACTCAAGCTAAGTGCTTCCATAGAGACTGGATTTAATGAAGGATTGAATGTGAGGGATAAGGATGGATGAGGTCCCTACCATTCTGGGGAGCTGAGAGATGGCCAGAGAACCCTTGTTCAACTCAAACCACCCAAATGACTGTTTCTTATATGAAGTTGACCGCTTCTCTAGTCGCAGTGGGAACAGACATGCCAAAGTCTGCAGTGAGGGAGGGGAAAGGGAACATTGATCTCAGCTGGCATGTGCTTCTGGTTGTATAGTTTGCTTTAATTGCAGACACCCTTGAACAACAGTGGAGGCTTATGGGTACATCGAAAAGTACTGCAATAAGCAAATTGGCTATACCTGGTTGCATGGTTTGAGCCAACCCATCTGAGCCTGCTCAGCAATAAGCCAAGTGAAGAAACACCTGAGTGACCCTTACATTAAACTTGGAAAAACTCATTTTTACACACGGTACAGGGTTTTTATAGTGAAAGAGCTCCCCCTAGTATCCAAACCTCTGGCGCTTACTTTAAGCTGGAATATACACCAAAGCCTGGATCATTCCTCGGTCCCATGCAAAATCAAGATCGTCATACCAAGGGGATCATGACAAAAACTCAGAAACCTGTACAAGTTCGTATTTTATGGGTCTGTAAGACTGCACCATCTTAGCTGTTTCAATTGTTGGAACACCTGGCCCACTGCTTCCAGGGTCTTGCTTCAGCAAACCATAGAAGCCTGGAAGGAATCCTCAAAGCATTTTTAAAAGATATAAGTTGAATTAATTCAGCTGCATTTATAATTAAGTGTATTTACCAGTTTTTCCTTTATTAGCAATCAAAGAACTGAAAAACATAATAGTATACAGTATCGAGATTTTCTGTGTATTTTTCATTTTTACGTGGCTTATTCATCTATTATTACTCTATTTCTTTTACTTTCATTTATTTTTCATATCTGATTTTGTTAATTTGCATGTTCACTCTCTGCTGTTTGGTAAGTTTGGACAAAGGTTTGTCTATCTTGTTGATTTTCTCAAAGAAACAACTCTTCTTTGCTTTGATTTTTTGTATTGTTTCCTAGTTTCTACTTCATTGATTTCAGCCCTCAATTTGATTATTTCCTGGCGTCTACTCCTCCTGGGGGAGTTTGCTTCTTTGTGTTCTAGACATTTCAACTCTGCTGTTATTTCTCTAGTATAACTATTCTCCAGGTTCTTCATGTGGGCACTTAGTGCTAGGGACTTCCCCCGTAGCACTGCTTTCAAAGTGTTCCATAGGTTTGGGTATGTTGTGTCTTCATTCTCATTGAATTCGAGGAAGTCTTCAATTTATTTTTTTATATCTTCTTTGACCCAGGAATGGTGAAGTTGAGCATTATTCAATTTCCATTAGTTTGCAGGTTTTCTGCAATTTGTGTTATTGTTGAATTCTAATTTTAAAGATTAAGATAAAATGCATGGAGTTATTCCAATTTTTGTAGCTGCTGAGGTTTGATTTGTTGCCAAGTATGTGGTCGATTTTTGAGAAGGTTCCATGTGGCAGTAAGGAGTAAGTATATTCTTTTTTATGTGGATGAAATGTTCTATAGATGTCTGTTAATCCCAGTTTGGTCATTACTTCTATTAGACCCTT
Organism: Mesocricetus auratus; assembly: GCF_017639785.1. NCBI lineage: Eukaryota > Metazoa > Chordata > Mammalia > Rodentia > Cricetidae > Mesocricetus > Mesocricetus auratus. The sequence continues at coordinate 26,699 of NW_024434574.1, read as the reverse complement.
TGCTTCTTTCTTAAGTTTCTGTCTGGAATTCCTGTCTAGTGGTAAGAGTGGTGTGTTGAGTCTCCCACTATAAGTGTGTGGAGCTTTATATGTGATTTAAGTTTTAATAATGCTTCTTTTACGAATGTGGATGCCTATGTATTTGGGGCATAGATGTTCAGGATAGACACTTCATCTTGGTGGATTTCACCTGTAATGAGTATATAATGACCTTCTTCACCTCTTTTGATTGATTTAATTTTAAAGTCTAGTTTGTTAGATATAAGGATTGCTACTCCTGCTTGTTTCTTGGTTCCATTTGATTGAAAAATTTTTCCCAACCTTTAACTCTCAGGTAATGTCTGTCTTTGAGGGTGATGTGTGTTTCTTGTATGCAGCAGAAGAAAGGGTTCTGTCTTCGAATCCATTCTGTTACCCTGTGTCTACTTATGGGTGAGTTAAGACCATTAATGTTGAGGGATATTTATGACCATGGATTGCTCATCCTTCCTCGAATTGCAATGTTTGTTGTTGGTGGAATTATGTATGGAATTTCACCCCTTTGTTCTTTTGGCTGTTGGTAGAGAGGGATTCTCTAAAGCGTATGTTTTTCTGGTTGTAGTTAGCGTCCTTGGGTAGGAGTTTTCCTTCCAAAAGTTTCTGTAGCGCTGGGTTAGTAGATACGTATTGCTTGAATCTAGTTTTTTCATGGAATATTTTGTTTTCTCCATCTATAGTGATTGAGAGCTTTGCCAGGTATAGTCTTCTGGGATGGCATCCATGGTCTTTTAGTGTTGTTAGAATATCTATCCAGGACCTTCTGGCTTTCAGAGTTTCCATGGACAAGTCATATGTAATTCTGATAGGTCTGACATTATATATTACTTTGCCATTTTCTTTAACCTCTCTTACTATTCTTTCTTTATTCTGTATATTTGGGGCATTGATTATTAAGTGGGGAGGGGACTTTTTTGTGGTCCAGTCTATTTGGTGTTCTGTAAGCTTCTTATACCTTCTTTGTCATGTCTTTCTTAAGGTTGGGAAAGTTTACTTCTATGATTTTGTTGAATATGTTTTCTGCCACTTTGAGATGGTTTTCTTCTCTTTCTTCTATACCTATTATTCTTAGGTTTGGTCTTTTCATGGTGTCCCATATTTCCTGGATGTTTTGTGGTAAGTATTTGTTGGACTTAAGGTGTTCTTTCGTTGATGAATCCATTACTCCTAGTGTATCTTCAACACTTGATATTCAATCATCCATCTCTTCTATTCTGTTGGTAATGTTGTATTGGTAGTACCTGACTGTTTAACCAGCTTTTCTGTTTCCTGCCTTTCTTAAGATTGTGTTTTTTATTGTCTCTGTTTCATTTTTCAACCCTTGCAGTGTTTGCATTGCTTCCTGCAATTTTTGGTTATCTTTTCATCCATTTGTTGCCTTTTATGAAATTTTTGGTTTGTTATGTCTTCCATTTCTTGCATTTTTTTGGTTTGCTTTTTCTTCCATTTCTTGGATTTTTTGCTTTGTTTCTTCTTCCATTTCCTCCCTTTTTGGTTTGTTTCTTCTTCCATTTCCTGCCATTTTGGTATCTTTCTTCTTCCATTTCTTTCATTTTTGCTTTGTTTTTTCTTCCATTTCTTGCAATTTTTGCTTCGTTTCTTCTTCAATTTCCTGCCTTTCTTGGTTTGTTTTTTCTTCCATTTATTGCATTTTAGGTTTGTTTTTTCTTCCATTTCTTTGAGGGATTTTCATATATCCTCTTTTAGGGCCTCTATAATTTTCATGAAAGTGGTGTTAAGGTCATTCTCTTCTGCTTTGTTTGCATTGGAATGTTGGAGTCTTGCTGGTGTGGAGTCTCTAGATTCTGGTAGTGTCATATTTGTTTTCTGTTGCTGAGTGTGTTTTTGTATAGTCTGTCTCCCATCTCTTCTTCTAGTGGGTGCAGTAAGAGCCCCTAACTGTGCTGGTGGTTAGGGGAACAGAGTTCCATTTTGGTATGTGCTGGCAAGTCCAACAATCTGGTGGTTGTTCTATTTCTTGTCCTCATTCTGGTCCCGTGAGTGGAGAAGAAGAACAGGAATCTGAGGCACTTAGCCTCCCATCTGATTCCCTGGACCATTTGTTCATCTTGTTGTACCTGATCATGCGGCCTGAACATCTGCTCCTCTGTTCTCCCTGGCTCCTCAGGTTTCCTGATCTGGTTGGTGGGAGAGAAGTCCTGCAGTCTGTGGTGTTTTGCTCCTGCCGGGATAGGAGGCTCTGCGCTGTTCCTAGGTGATCCCCAGGCATGGGAACACAGGCCCAGGAGCAGGGCCTGTAGTACCTGATGCTGCCGCCAGAACAGCTGCTTCTATACTGGTAGATTCTTAATCTGTGTTGTATTATTATTTTTCTACAAGTTACAAGGGTAGATACTTACAAAGTGATTTTTCTGTAGTTTTCCATAAGTTAAAAATGTAGTTTTGCACACTGTGTTATATCATTAATTTACAATAAGGTACAGGTGTAGATTCTTGCTCAGCATTGTACCGTTAGTTTTCAAGTACTTATGCATGTAGTACTTACACTTATAGATTCTCACACAGTTTTGTATCATTAGTTACCAATAAGGGACACGTGTAGATACTCACACAGTGTTGTATCGTTATTTTTCAATAAAGTACACGTGTAGAGTCTCACACTGTGTTGTATCGTTAGTTTTCAATAAGGTACATGAGTAGATTCTCACAAAGCGTTGTGTAGATAGTTTTCAATAAGGTACACGTGTAGAATCTCACACAGCATTGAATGGTTAGTTTTCAATAAGTTATACGTGTAGATTATCACACAGCGTTGTAGCTTTAATTTTCTGTAATTTACACGTGTACAATGGCACACAGTATTGTATCGTTAATTTTGAATATGTTACACATGTAGATTATCACACAGTGTGGTAACATTAGTTTTCAATGAGTTACACCTCTAGATTCTCACACAGCATTGTATCATCTGTTTTCTATAACGTACACATGTAGAATTTCACACAATGTTGTATCTTTAGTTTTCAACAATTTATGCATGTAGTTTCTCACACACTGTTGTATCGTTAGTTTTCAATATGTTCACATGTAGAATATCACACATCGTTGTATCATTTGTTTTCAATAAGTTACAGGTGTTGAATCTCAAATGTCCTTTTATCATTAGCTTTCAAAAAGTTACGAATGTTGTTCCTCACAAAGAGTTGTGTGGTTAGTTTTCAATTAGTTACACATGTTGAATCTCACACAGTGTTTTATTGTTAGTTTCCAATAAGGAACACGTGTAGATTCTCACACAGCATTGTATCGTTAGTTTTGCATAAGTTACACATGTGGAATCTCACACAGCGTTGTATAGTTAGTTTTCAATAAGGTACATGTTCAGAATCTCAAACAGAGTTGTATCGTTAGTTTTCAAGAATTTATGCATGTACATCCTCACACAGTGTCTTATCGATAGTTTTTAAGTAGTTACACTTAAATATTCTCTCAGTGTTTTATCGTTATTTATCAATAATGTACATGTGTAGATTCTATCACAGTGTTGTATCATTTGTTTTTAATAAGTTACACCTGAAGATTCTCCCACAGTTTGTGTTGTTTATTTTCAATAAGGTACACGTGTAGAATTTCACACAGAGTTATAGCGTTAGTTGTCAATAAGTACAAGTGTACAGTCTTACACAGCATTGTATCGTTAGTTTTCAATAAGGTACACATGTAGAATATCATACAGTGTAGTTTCGTTAGTTTTGAAGACATTATGCATGTAGTTTCTCACACAGTGTTGATAAGTTACACCTGTAGAATATCACACAGCGTTGTATGGTTAGTTTTCAATAAGATACACGTGGTTAAACTCACCTAGCATTGTATTGATAGTTTTCAAAATGTTAAGCATGTTGTTCCTCACACAGAGTTGTGTCTTTATTTTTCAATAAGTTACACGTGTAGAATCTCACAGACCCTTGTATCGTTAGTTTTCAAGAAATTATGAATGTAGTTTCTCACACAGTGTTGTATCCCTAGATTTCAAGTACTTACACGTATAGGTTCTCACACAGTGTTTTACCGTTAGTTATCAATAAGGTACACGTGTTGAATCTCACACAGCATTGTATCGTTAGTTTTCAATAAGGAACACGTGTAGAATCTCACACAGCGTTGTATCGTTATTTTTTGAGGGGATACGCCTGTAGATCCTCACACAGTGTTGTATTGGTGGTTTTCAAGAAGTAATGCCTATAGATTCTCACACACAGTTGTGTCATTAATTTTCAACATGCTACACATGTAGTTTCTCACACAGTGTTGTATCTATATTTTCCAAGAAGTAACACATGTAGTTTCTCACACAAGGTTATAAGGCTAGTTTTGATGAAGTTACATGTGATTTTTCCATGAGTTACATAAGTAGTTTCTCACACAGTGTTGTATCGTTAATTTTCAATAAGGTACACGTGTAGAAACACACACAGCATTGTATCGTTAGTTTTCATTATGGTACATGGGTAGAAACTCACACAGCATTGTACGTTTTGTTTTCATGATGTTAGTCATGTAGTTTCTCACACAGTGTTGTATCAATAGTTTTCAAGTACTGACATTTACACATTCTCACACAGTGTTGTATCGTTAGTTATCAATAAGGTACATGTGTGGATTCTCACACCGCATTATATCAATAGTCTTCAAGAATGTAGACATGTAAATTCTCACACAGTGCTGTATTGTTTGTTTTCAAGATGTTATGCTTGCAGATTCTCACAAAGTATTTCATTGTTACTTTTCAGTAAGTTACACATGTAGATTGTCACACAATGTTGTATCGTTAGTTTCTAAGACATTACGCATGTAGTTTCACACAGTGTTTTGTAGATAGTTTCCAAGAACTTACTCGGGTAGATTCTTTTTTTATCATTTTTTATTTTAATTTTAAATAGCTTGTTTTACATGTCAATCCCAGTTCCCTCTCCCTCCCCTCCTCCCGCACTTCCCTTTCTCCCCCTCCCTCCCACCCTATTGCCAAATCCTTCCACATAGGGGATATCTAGAGTCTGTCATTTTACTCTTGGTAGGGTCCAGGCACTCCCCCTAAGAGTCCAGGCTGAGAGAGCATCTCTCTTTGTGGTATAGGCACACGAAGACAGTTTGTATACCAGGGATAGACACTGATCCACAGCTCAGGGCCTCATAGGTTGCCCAGGCCTTCTCACTGACACTCACATTTGGGTGGTCCAGATCAGTCCCATGCTGCCCTCCCCACTGTCGGTCTGGGGTCCAAGAGCTCTCCCATGTTCAGATCGGCTGTCTCTGCTGGTTTTGCCAGCCCATTCATTTCCAATTTGCTCATCACTGCTCTCTCTCTGTCACTGGGTTCCTTGGGTTCAGTTTAGTGATTAATTGTGTGTTTGCCTCTGCTTCCATCAGTCACAGGATGAAGGCTCCCGGATGGTTATAGACATCAAGTTCATTATCAGCAATGGGCATTCGAGGTGGTCCCTCCACTATTGCTTAGCTTGCCAATTGGTGTTATACCTTTAGATCACTCGAGGTCACTCTGGTGCCTGATCTGTCTTCGATCCTATGATTCCCTCTTCCCCCTCTTCTACCACACCCCCTCAACTTCCTGTTCCCCCATGACCAACTCCCTACCTCTTTACCCCCTCTCTTCTTCCCAGGTCCCACTCCCCCCACCCCTCGCCGTGTTCCCCATCCATTCAGAGGATCTTGTCTCAGGTAGATTCTTAAATTGTGTGGTATTGTTAGTTTTCAACAAGTTACACATGTAGATACTTACACCTTGTTGTATCCTTAGTTTTCAATAAGTTACCCATGTAGTTTCTCACACAGTGTTGTATTGTTAGATTTCAATTAGTTACACGTGTGGATTCTCAGACAGCATTGTATCTTTAGTTTTCAAGAAGTTACACCTATAGACTCTCACACAGCATTGAGTAGTTAGTTTTCAAAATGATACATGTGTAGAATCTCACTCAGCATTGTCTCTTTGTTTTCAATAAGGTACACGTCTATTATCTCCAACAGCGTTGTTTTGTTATTTTTCAATAAGGTACACATATGGAAACTCAAACAGAGTTCTTTCATTAGTTTTCAAGAATTTATGCATGTTGATTCTCACACAGTGTTGTATCATTAGTTATCAATAGGTACATGTATTGAATATCACGAAGCATTGTATCATTAGTTTTCCATAAGTTACATGTTTTGAATCTCACACAGCGTTGTATGGTTAGTTTTCAGTAAGTTACACGTGTTGAATTTCACACAGTATTGTATAATGTGTTTACAAAAAGTTATGCATGTTGTTCCTCACACAGAGTTGTGTTGCTAGTTTTCAATAAGTTACAAGTGTTGTATGTCATACAGCGTTGTAGTGTTAGTTTTCAATAAGGAACATGTGTAGAATCTCACAAAGCATTGTATCATTAGTTTTCAAGAAAATATGCATGTAGTTTCTCACACAGTGTTGTAATGTTAGTTATCAATAAGGTACACGTGTTGAGTCTCACACAGCGTTGTATCATTAGTTTTCAATGAGGAACATGTGTAGAATCTCACACAGCGTTGTATCGTTATTTTTCAAAAAGTTACGCATCTTGATCCTCAAACGGTGTTGTATTGGTGGTTTTCAAGATGTGTCCCTTTTAGCTTCTCACACAGATTTGTGTCATTAATTTTCAACAAGTTACACATGTAGTTTCTCTCAGAGTGTGGTATCAATAGTTTTCAAGTAGTTACACTTACATATTCTTACTCAGTGTTGAATCATTATTTATCAATAATGTACACCTGTAGATTCTCTCACAGTGTTGTATCATTTGTTTTCAATAATTTACACCAGTAGATCCTCCCACAGTTTGTGTTGTTTGTATTCAATAAGGTACACATGTAGAATCTCACACAGAGTTGTATCGTTAGTTTTCCATAAGTTACACATGTAGTTTCTCACACAGCATTGTATCATTAGTTTTCAATATGGTACATGGGTAAAAACTCACACAGCATTTTATCGTAGGTTTTCAAGAAGTTATTCATGTAGTTTCTCACACAGTGTTGTATCGCTAGTTTTAAAGTACTTACACTTATAGATTCTCACACAGTGTTGTATCGTTAGTTTATAAGAAGTTAGTCATGTATTTTCTCAAAGAGTGTTGTATGGATATTTTCCAAGAAGTTACATGGGTAGATTCTCACACATCATTGTATCGTTAGTTTTCAATAAGTTACACATGTAGAATCTCACACAGGTTTGCATCATTTGTTTTCAATAAGGTACATGATTAGAATCCCACCCAGTGTTGTATCTTTAGTTTTCAATAATTTACACATGTAGTATCTCAAACAGTGTTGTATTGCTTGTTTTTGTGTACATATACTTATAGATTCTCACACATTGTTGTATCATTAGTTTTCAATAAGCTACACGTGGAATTCCTCACATAGTTTTGTATTGATGATTTTCAAGAGGTATCGCTTAAAATTCACATACAGGGCATGAGCTCGGCGAGGAGGTGGCCGAGGGAGTGCATCTGGATCGCAGTTGCCTGTCCCCTAGACTCGGACCCCCATGTGTGGCATCTCTCCAAGGAGGCGGCTCAGGAGGAGGGCGCGCCCGTCGGGGGATCGCGGGGGGTGCTGGACAGGGAGGCAGCGACAGCGGTGTAGCTGAACCAGCTGCTGCCTGAAGAGGTGCACCCGGTTCAGTAAAGATGAGGGGCTGAGGTCGCCTCGGCGCTCCTGTGAGTCCCAAGCTCCCGCACCCCTGCCCCCTCGGCCTTGCCGCACTGCGCTAGTCGTCCGAGGCCAGGGCAGGGCGAGGCGAAGCTCTGCAGCCACCATCAAGTTTGGCCGAACCGCCCGGGGTGCCGTTGCCCGCACCATGTCCGCGGCCGCCTACATCGACTTCTTGGCTGCCCAGTGTCTGGTTTCCATCTCCAACCGCAAGGCGGTGCTGGAGAATGGGGGCGCTCCTAACGCCGATCGACTGCGACTACCTGAGTGCGAGGCGACCAAGGAGCACGGTAACCCTGGGGACACCTGGAAGGATTATTTCACACTGGTCACCATCGCCAAGAGCTTGTTGGACCTGAACAGGTACCGACTCATCCAGACCCCCTCGGTGTGCAGCGACAGTCTGGAGAGTCCCGATGAGGATATAGGATCCGACAGCGACGTGACCACCGAATCTGGGTCGAGTCCTTCCCACAGCACAGAGGAGAGACAGGATTCTGGCAACACGCCCAGCCCGCTCTCTGTCCTCCACTTTGGAGTGGCTGCGAAGGGGAAACACGCCTCTGAAAAGAGGTACAAGTGCCCCTAGAGTGGCTGTGGGAAAGTCTATGGAAAATCCTCCTGTCTTAAAGCCCATTACAGAGTGCTTACAGGTGAACGGCCCTCTCCCTGCACGTGGCCAGACTGCCTTAAAAAGTTCTCGCGCTCAGATGAGCTCACCCGCCACTACAGGACCCACACTGGCAAAAAGCAGTTCCGCTGTCCTCTGTGTGAGAAGAGATTCATGAGGAGTGACCACCTCACCAAGCACGCCCGGAGTCACACCGAGTTCCACCCCAGCATGATCAAGCGATTGAAAAAGGCTCTTGCCAGCCCCTTGTGAGTTGCTCCCTAGGGCAGCTAGGCAGAGATGGTCCCCGGAAGGATAAAGCTCCCAGGAAACAGACGAACACGTGGATACCCTCCCCAGCAGAGGCTCGCTGGCCACAGGAAGTCACTGCTCTTTGGTCATTAGTCTGATACTCTCCCTGTACTGTTTCCAAAAAGCACATGGTAGCCTAAGATCAAAGTCAACATTTGGTCCCCTTGCAGAGGAAACATGGAACCGTCTCTTGACTGTTGAAGGGGAAGGCAAATGCTTTTGGTATTTTTCCCTTTGTTTTGGGGGGCGGGTTGGAGGGAGGGGGCAAGGCCAAGACTAGGGGTAGGATTTTGAAGATTCACACTGGTGTACACATGTCTGACTGGTTGAGTTGACCCCTGGCTTCCCACAGTGACTCTGGGTCCTTGATGCTGGTTGACTCTCAGAATTGTTTTCTTCTCTTTAATGTAACAACCAGTGTGCTTCAGTTTGTTTAGTAGAACCACTCTCTCGAATCACTTTAACTTTTGAGATTTAAAAAAAACCCTCCATAGCACAGCTGTCTTTTACGCAAGCAAGAGCACACCTACTCCAGCACGATCTGTCATCTGAAGACTTGAAAACAACGACAACAAAAAAGCTACTTATAGTCAATGGATAAGCAGAGTCCGAATTCACACTAATCAAGACAAACCTTTGAGAGGTCATGATAAGTCTGGAACTTTCAAACCCTGCTTTGTATGAATCGTCCTTTCTGAACATAAACTGCACTTTTATTTTCTGGTACCGAGGGTGAGTAAGGTAAACACATTCTGTGAGGGTAGAAGCAGACGTTCTGTTTGGCACCACGTTATAATCTGCTTGTTTTACAGTGTACATGTTTCCCTGAAAACCCACGGCAGCTATGTGAGTGAGGGCAGAATGTATAAAACACATGCTGAGGAGGAGGAGGGTGAGGAAGGTAGTGTTTCAAAGATGGGAAAGTGAACAAACAGTTTTAACTTCATGAATTCGAATTTCCCAGTCCATTCCGATAATGTTATCTCGTCACACTCATGGCACCAGGACACAGAGCATGAGCATTCGTCTCTGTCCAGGGTTAGTTGATCAATGGGTGGATAACTGTTGCCAGGCCTGGAAATGCCTGTTTTCTTTCAGGTTTAATTTTTTGGGGGGGATGTTTATTGATCAACTATTGTGTTCTATGAGACTTCCACTATAAGGTGCAAGAGTTATATCAAAGGAAAGGGAGTTGAAATATGAAAAATTTTTAAAAAGTTTGCCCCTATAAGTAGTATCAAGGGAAGACACCACAATAATTTCAAAGGCGACTCTGCAGAACAGCCACTGCTGGTGAACACAGGTCAAAGAGACCCACATGAGTGACATCACATTGCCAGCTGTCTGCATCTGGAGCCCTACCACTACTTAGCTTGTTATTTAGGTGTCTACAATGGCCTGAACCACTATATCCATCCTACGCCATTTACTGAAAGCCTAATTTTGGCTTTTACATGGCCAGAAAAACAAACTCGTTTTCATAGTTTAAAAAAAAAAAGAAAAGAAAACAAAAAACCTCAATTGAGGGGAGTCAGCAGTGATCACTGTGGAAATGTTTACATTTTTTTCCTTCAGAAATACCACTTTCTGATGATTTTATCTTGTATTTAAAACAGGGAGCAGTGGTGCACCCTAGTTTAGCCGTGTGCTGCACATGGTGTGTACACGTGGAGTTCTTAACTGTAACGACCTCCACATTTCCCCCAGCACATGCTCACTCCCATCTCAGCGTGGGTCCTCCTGCAGCAGTCACAGGAAACAGCTGTCTCCGACTTACACTACAACAGCCATCACTAGCACAGTGTTTTCTGTTTAACCAATGGAGTTGTATGAGTAGTTCTAGCAAAGAGAACTGCTTTTAACATTAGGGACTGGGAGCAGTCCATGAGCTAAAATGGAAAGTGTTTTCTCACGAGAAAACATGTCAGGAAAAATAAAGAACACTTTCTACCTCTGTTTGAGATTTTTGAAACGCTTATTTTAAACCAAATTTTAATTTCTGTGTCCAAAATAAGTTCTAAGGACATCTGTTCTTCCATATGAAATAGGTTAGGCTGCCTATTTCTTCCTGAGCTCATGGAAAGGCTATGCATAGGGTACTCTGCGCGCTGCCTTTTATTGTGTGAGGAGTTTGAGGTTGCCTAGCAACTTGATAACTTGTATAAACTCAGTTTTCCCTCACAAAAAGAAATGAAGGAAAACCAAGTCAGTGACAGACAATCTTTATTGTTTTAGGAGTAAATCTGTATGTGGCTCTTGTCAAACACTTAGATGGGTATAAACGCAGCACCTTGTTAAAAAATGCACAATTTACTTCCCGGAAGAGTTGTTATTTGCCTTTTCAAGTTATTGACAGACACATTTGATATCTCTTCTATGTTCTAGTAACGTAACGTATACACTCAAGGCTTTTTATTCTTTGTGATAAGTCCTGTTTTTCGTCATAGAACAGGAAGCAGCATTCTAATTATATTTACTACATGGAAATATGGTTCAAATAGGACTACTAGAGTTCATTGAACACTAAAACTATGAAACAATTGCTTTTTATATTAAAAAGACCATGGATTTAACATATAAAAATCCAAATGCAGGATAGTAATTTTTGTTTACTTTTTTAACCAAACTGAATTTTTTGAAAGACTATCGCAGGTGATTAAAAAGAAAGAGAAGCTGTTCTATCTAATACTGTAAGTAGTTGTCATTCATGGAAAATATACTAGTTTTAGATTTAAGAATAGAAGTTATGACCCAACTGAGTTTAACAGACATCTATAGAAGATTCCACCCAAATACAAGGGGATATACCTTCTTCTCGGAACCACATAGAACCTTCTCTAAAATCGACCACATACTTGGCAACATATAGAAACCTCAGCAGCTACAAAAAATTGGAATAACTCCATGAATCTTATCTGACCACCATGCTTTAAAATTAGAATTCAACAACAACTCAAATTACAGAAAACCTACAAACTCATGGAAATTGAATAATGCTCAACTGCACCATTCCTGGATCAAAGAAGAAATAAAAAAAGAAATGAAAGACTTCCTTGATTTCAATGAGAATGAACACAACGTACCAAACCTATGGGACACTTTGAAAGCATTGCTGCAGGGGAATTTCATAGCACTAACTGCCCACGTGAAAAAAACTGGAGAACAGTCCTACTATAGAATTAATAGCACCGCTGAATGTTCTAGAATAAAAAGAAGCAAAGTCCCCCAGGAGGAGGAGACGCCAGGAAATAATCAAATTGAGGGCTGAAATCAATCAAGTAGAAACCAGGAAAACACTGAGAAGAATCAATGAAACAAAGAGTTGGTTCTTTGAGAAAATCAATAAAATAGATAAACCTCTGTCCAAACTAAACAAAAGACAGAGAGAGAGCATGCTAATTAACAAAATCAGGGATGAAAAAGGGGACATAACAACGGACTCTGAGGAAATCCAGAGAATCATCAGGGCATACTTTGAAATTTTAAAGGAAATGGACAATTTCCTGGATAGATATCACTTGCCAAAACTAAATCAAGAAGAGATAAACAACCTAAACAGACCTATAACTCCTAATGAAATAGGAGCAGTCATCAAAAGTCTCCCAAACACAAAAAGCAGAGGCCCAGATGGATTCAGTGCAGAATTCTACCAGAAATTCAAAGAATAGCTAATTCCAATACTCCTCAAAGTATTCCACACAATAGAAGCAGGAGGCTCTCTGCCAAACTCTGTCTACGAGGCTACAATTACCTTGATACCCAAGCCACACAAAGACACAACTAAGAAAGAGAACTATAGACCAATTTCCCTCATGAACATCGATGCAAAAATACTCAATAAAATACTCGCAAATGGGATTCAAGAACACATCAAAAAATTATCCAACATGATCAAATACTCTTCATCCCAGGAATGCAGGGATGGTTCAACATTAGAAAATCTAACAATGTAATCCATCATATTAACAAACTGCGAAAGAAAAACAATATGATCATCTCACTAGATACTGAAAAAGCCTTTGACAAAATCCAGCACCCCTTCATGATAAAGGTCCTAGAGAGATCAGGGATAACAGGAACGTACCTGATTATAATAAAAGCAATATACAGTAAACCAACAGCTAACATCAAAGTAAATGGAGAGAAACTCAAAGAAATTCCTCTAAAATCAGGAAAAAACAAGGCTGTCCACTCTCTCCATATCTCTTCAATATTGTACTTGAAGCTCTAGCTACAGCAATAAGAAAACGAAAGGAGATAAAGTGGATACAAATCGAAAAAGAAGAAGTCAAAGTTTCACTATTTGCAGATGATATGATAGTTTACATAAGTGACCCAAAAAACTCTGCAAGGATACTCCTAGAGCTGATAAACACCTTCAGCAATGTGGCAGGATACAAGGTAAACTCAAAAAATCAGTGACCCTATTATATACAGATGATGAAGTGACTGAGAAAGAAATCAGAGAAACATCACCCTTTACAATAGCCAAAAACAGCATCAAATATCTGGGGATAATGTTAACCAAGGAAGTGAAAGACCTGTGTATCAAGAATTTTGTGTCCTTAAAGAAAGACATCAAAGAAGATACCAGAAAATGGAAAGATCTCCAATGCTCTTGGATTGGTAGGATCAACAAAATAAAAATGGCAATCTTGCCAAAAGCAGTCTACAGATTCAATGCAATCCCTATCAAAATTCCATCACAATTATTCAAGGACCTGGAAACTTTATATGGAAAAACAAAAGGCCCAGGATAGCCAAAACAACGCTGTACAATAAAGGAACTTCAGGAGGCATCACCATACCTGACTTCAAGCTCTATTATAGAGCTATATTAATGAAAACAGCTTGGTATTGGCACAAAAATAGGCAGGTAGACCAATGGAACCGAATCGAAAGCCCTAATTTTAACCCACACACATAAGAACACTTGATTTTTGACAAAGAAACTAAAACTGTACAATGGAAAAAAGAAAACATTTTCAGCAAATGGTGCTGGCATAACTAGGTACTGGTATGCAGAAGACAGCAGATAGAACCATGTTTATCGCCTTGTACAAAACTTAAGTCCAAATGGATCAAAGATCTCAATATAAATCCAGCCACACTGAAAATTTTAGGAGAGAAAGTGGGAGATAATCTTCAACGAGTTGGTACAGAAGACCACTTCCTAAACATAACACCAGTGGCACAGGCACTGAGATCGACAATTAACAAATGGAATCCTCTGAAACTAAAAAGCTTCTGTAAGGCAAAGGACACAGTCAAAAGGACAAAAAGGCAGGCCACAGAATGGGAAAAGATATTCATTAACCCTACATCTGACAGAGGGCTAATCTCCAAAATTCACAAAGAACTCATGAAGCAAGTCTCCAAAACACCAAAGTATCCAATTAAAAGGTGGGGTACAGAACTAAATAGAGAATTCTCAATAGAGGAGGCTAAAATGGCCAAGAGACACTTAAGAAAGTGCTCAACATCCTTACCCATCAGGGAAATGCAAATCAAAACAACTCTGAGATGCCATCTTACTCCTTTCAGAATGGCTAAAATCAAAAACACCGAAGACAATTTATGCTGCAGAGGATGTGGAGAGAGGGGAACACTGCTCCACTGCTGGTGGGAGTGCCGACTCATACGTCCTCTTTGGAAATCAGTATGGAGATTCCTCAGGAAAATGGAAATTATTCAACCACTAGACCCAGCAATTCCACTGTTAGGCATATATCCAAATGAGGCAAATTCATACAACAAGGGCATGTGCTCCACTATGTTCATAGCAGCATTATTTATAATAGCCAGAACATGGAAACAACCTAGATGTCCCTCAACAGAATGGTAGATAGAGAAAATGGGGTACATTTACACAATGGAGTATTACTCAGCAGAAAAAAACAATGGAATCTTGAAATTCGCAGGTAAATGGATAGCACTGGAAGAAACCATCCTGAGTGAGGTAACCCAGTCGCAAAAAGACAAACATGGTATGTACTGACTAATATATGGATTTTAGACATAGATCAGGATAGTGCCAGTCTACACTTCCACTGATAGAGAGTCAGGGAAATAGGAAAGAACCAAAAGGTATGCATATATTCATAGTACCCAAGAGAAGAGGATTGAGACAAGATCCTCTGAATGGATGTGGAGCACGGCGAGGGTTGGGAGGGGAGTGGGAGCTGGGAAGAAGAGAGGGGGTGAAGCGGAAGAGAGTTGGTCATGGGGTAACAGGAAGTTGAGTGGCTGGGGGTAGAATAGGGGGAAGAGGGTATCATAAGATAGAAGACAGATCAGGCACCAGAGTGACCTCGAGTGATCTAAAGGGATAACACCAATTGGTAATCTAAGCAATAGTGGAGAGACCACTTCAAGTGCCCATTCCTAATAATGAACTTGATGTCTATAACCATCCGGGAGCCTTCATCCTGGGACTGATGGAAGCAGAGGCAAACACACAATTAATCACTGAACTGAACTCAAGGAACCCAGTGACAGACAGAGATGAGTGATGAGCAAATTGGCAAAGATTGGGCTGGCAAAACCAGCAGATACAGCTGATCTGAACAGGGGAGAGCTCTAGGAGACCAGACCGACAGTGGGGAGGCCAGCATGGGACTGATCTGCACCCCCCAAATGTGTGTATCAGCCAGAAGGCCTGGGCAACCCATGGGGCCCTGAGCTGTGGATCAGTGTCTATCCCTGGTATACAAACAGTATTCGTGCGCCTCTAGCACAAAGAGGGATGCTCTCTCAGCCTGGACTCTTAGGGGAGTGCCTGGACCCTACCCAGAGTGAAATGACAGACTCTATATATCCCCTATGTGGAAGGATTTGGCAATAGGGTGGGATGGTGGAGAAAAAAATTCACATACAGAGTTATGTCATTAGTTTTCAATAAGATACACATGTATTTTCTCATACAGTGTTGTATGGGTAGTTTCCTAGACGTTACACATGTAGATTCTCACACAGTATTGTATGGTTAGCTTTGAAGTATTAACACGTGTAGATTCTCACACAGTGTTGTAACATATTTTTCAAGAAATTACACTTGTAGTTTCTCACACAGTTTTGTATCATTAGTTTTCAAGTACTTACATTTATAGATTCTCACACAGTGTTTCCTCATTAGTTTTCAATAAACTACACGTGGATATTCTCACCCAGGGTTGTATCATTAGTTTTCAATAAGGTACACTTTTAGATTATCACACACAGTTGTACTGTTAGTTTTCAATAAGGTACAAGTATAGGTTCTCACACAGTGTTCTCTCGATAGTTTCCAAGAAGTTACCTATGTAGATTCTCACATAGTGTTGTATCATTAGTTTTGAAGATTTAACAATTGTAGATTCTCACACAGTGTTGTATTGTTAGTTTTCAAAAAGTTACACTTGTAGTTTCTCATACAGTGTTGTATCATTAGTTTTCAAGAAGTAACAGTTACTGATTCTCACAATGTATTGTATTGTTAATTTTCAACAAGATACAGGTGTCGAATATCACAGGGCTTTGTATCGTTAGTTTTCAGTAATTTATGCATGTAGTTTCTGACACAGTCTTGTATCGCTTGTTTTAATGTAGTTACACTTATAGATTCACACAGAGCATTGCATCATTATTTTTCAATAAGGTACACATGTAGATTATCACATAGCACAGTACTGTTAGTTTTCAAAAGGTACACGTAGAAATTATCAGACAGAATTGTATCATTATTTTTCAAGAAGTTACGCTTGTAGTTCCTCACACAGTGTTGTATCCATGTTTTTCAAGAAGTATCACTTATAGATTCTCACGCAGATTTGTTTCATTAGTTTTCAACAACTTACGCATGTATTTTCTCACACAGTGTTGTATTGATAGTTTCCAAGAAGTTACACGGGTAGATTCTCTAACTGTGTTGTATGGTTTGTTTTCAACAAGGTACATGTGAAGAATACCACACAGATTTGTATCGTTAGTTTTCAATAATTTATGCATGTAGTTTCTCAGTGTTGTATCGCTATTTTTCAAGTACTTACAATTACAGATTCTCACACATGGTTGTTTCGTTAGTTATCAATAAGGTACATGTGTAGATTCATACACAGCATTGTATCGTTAGTTTTAAAAAATTATGCCTGTGGTTTCTCGCACAGTGTTGTATCGCTATTTTTCAAGTACTTACACTTATAGATTCTCACACAGTGTTATATTGTTAGTTAGAAATATGGTACATGTGTAGATTTTAACACAGTGTTGTATCGTTAGTTTTCAATAAGGTACACGTGTTGAATCTCACACAGCATTGTTTTTTTAGTTTTCAATCAGGTACACATGAAGATTATCACACAGCATTGTATCGTTATTTTTCAAAAAGTTACGCATGTAGTTCCTCACACAGTGTTGTATACATGGTTTTCAAGAATTATCGCTTATTAGACTCTCAAACAGATTTTTTCATTAGTATTCAACAACTTGTGAATATAGTTTCTCACCCAGTGTTTTATCGAAGGTTTCCAAGAAGTTACACATGAAGTTTCTCACAAAAGGTTATAAGGGTAGTTTTGACAAAGTTACATGTGTAGAATCTCACACAGTGTTATATCATTAGTTTTCCACAAGTTACATATGTAGATGCTCACACAGAGTACTATAGTTAGTTTTTAATAAGGTATACGTGTAGAATTTCACACAACGTTGTATTGTGACTTTTCAATAAGGTACACGGGTAGAATCTCACACAGTGTTGTATCATTAGTTTTCAAGAACTTAGGCATGAAGTTTCTCACACAGTGTTGTATCATTAGTTTTCAAGTTCTTACACTTATAGATTCTCACACAGTGTTGTATTATTATTTATCAATAAGGTACACCTGTAGATTATCAAAGAGGGATGTATCATTGATTTTCAAAAAGTTAGACCTGTAGTTCCTCACACAGTGTTGTATCACTTGTTTTTATGTAGTTACACTTAAAGATTCTCACACATTATTGTACCGTTAGTTTTCAATAAGTTACACGTGTAGATTATCACACAGCATTGTAACGATATTTTTCAAGATGTAAAGCATGTAGTTTCTCACACAGATTTGTATCGCTATTTTTCAAGTACTTACAATTACAGATTCTCACACATGGTTGTTTCGTTAGTTATCAATAAGGTACATGTGTAGATTCATACACAGCATTGTATCGTTAGTTTTCAAAAAGTTATGCCTGTGGTTTCTCGCACAGTGTTGTATCGCTATTTTTCAAGTACTTACACTTACAGAATCTCACACAGTGTTATATCGTTAGTTAAAAATGTGGTACACGTGTAGATTCACACACAGCGTTGTATTGTTAGTTTTCAATAAGGTACACGTGAAGATTATCACAGAGGATTGTACTGTTAGTTTTCAATAAGGTACACGTGAAGATTATCACAGAGGATTGTACTGTTAGTTTTCAATAAGGTACACTTGTTGAAATTCATACAGATTTTTATCGCTATTTTTCAAGTTCTTACACTTATAGATTCTCACACAGTGTTGTATTGTTATTTATCAATAAGGTTCACGTGTAGATTCTCAAACAGTGATGTATCGTTAGTTTTCAAGAAGGTAGAACTGCAGTTTCTCACAGTTTTGTATCATTAGATTTCAAGAAATAATGCTTACAGATTCTGACAAAGTATTGTATCATTAGTGTTCAGTAAGTTACATGAGTATATTCTCACATAGTGTTGTATAGTTAGTTTTTAAGAAATTATGCATGTAGTTTCTCAGTGTTCTATCCATAGTTTCCAAGAAGTTACACGGGTAGATTAATAAACTGTGATGTATCATTAATTTTCAACAAGTTACATGCGTAGATACTTACAGAGTGTTGTATCTTTAGTTCTCAATAAGTTACACCTGTATATTCTCACACAGAGTTGTGCCGAGAGTTTTCAATAAGGTACAGGTGTAGAATCTCACACAGCGTTGTATCATTATTTTTCAAGAAGCTACGCATGCATTTTCTCACACAGTGTTGTATCTCTAGTTTTCAAGTAGTTACACCTATAGATTCGCACACAGTTTTGCATCATAAGTTTTTAAAAAATTACACATGTAGTTTCTCACACAGTGTGGTATGGATATGTTCCAAGAAGTTACATGGGTAGATTCTCAAACAGCATTGTATCATTAGTTTTCAACAAGTTACACCTGTAGATTCTCACAAAGCATTGTATCTTCAGATTTCATTAAGGTACACCTGTCAAATCTCACACAGCATTGTATCGTTAGTTTTCAATAAGGTACACGGGTAGAATCTTTCACAGTGCTGTATCATTAGTTTTAACACGTTGCAAATATAGATTCTCACACAATGTTGTATCGTTTGTTTTCAAGATGTTACATAGTATCCCACAGAGTGTAGTTTCCTTGTTTTTAATAATTTTATGAGTATAGATGTGCAGGGAGCTTTGTATTGTTAGTTTTCAAGAAGTTAGGCATGTAGTTTCTCACACTGTGTTGTATCATTAGTTTTCAAGAAGTTACACATGTAGTTTCTCACACAGTGTTGTATCGTTAGTTTTCAAGAACTTATGTACATAGATTCAAACACAAGCTTGTATCATTACTTTTCAATAACATACACGTGTAGATTCTCTGACAGTGTTGTATCATTAGTTTTCTAGAAGTTATGCGTTTAGATTCTCAAGACAGTGTTGTATCCTTAGTTTTCAGTAAGTTACACATGTAGATTCTCAGACAGTGTTGCATCATTAGTTTTCAATAAGGTACACTTGTAGATACTCAGACAGTGTTGTATCATTAATTTTCAATAAATTATACGTGTAGATTCTTAGTATTCAAGAAGTTACGCATATACATTCTCAAACAGGGATATATCGTTAGTTTTCAATAAGGTACATGGGTAGAATCTCTCACACAGTGTTGTATCATTAGTTTTCAGTATGTTACAAGTGTATATTCTCACAGTGTTGTATCATTAATTTTCAATAAGTTACACATGTAGATTCTTACACAGTATTGTATCCATTATTTTCAATAAGTTACATGTTTAGTTTCCCTGCCAGTGTTGTATAGTTAGTTTTCAAGAAGTAACACACATAGCTACTCACACATGACGCATCGTTTGTTTTTAAGAAATTACACATGTAGATTCTCTTACAGTGTTGTATTGTTTGTTTTCAGGAACATACCTATATAGATTCTCCCTCAGTGTTCCATCGTTATTTTTCAATAAGTTACACATGTGGATTCTCACACAGTGTTATATCGTTAGTTTTCAAGAACTTACATATTCAGTTTAGAATTCAGTGTTTTATTGTTAGATTTCTAGTAGTTGCGTAGATAGATTCGCACACAGTGCTGTATCGTTATTTTTAATACGTTGCCAATATAGATTCTCACACAATGTTGTATCGTTTGATTTCAAGATGTTACATAGTATCCCAAAATGTTTCGTTTCCTTTGTTTTCAATAAGTTAAGCGTATAGATGTGAAGGAAGCTTTCCATCGTTAGTTTAGAATTCATTGTTTTATTGTTAGATTTCTAGAAGTTGCGTAGATAGATTCACACACAGTGCTGTATCGTTATTTTTAATACGTTGCCAGTATAGATTCTCACACAATGTTGTATCGTTTGATTTCAAGATGTTACATAGTATCCCAAAATGTTTAGTTTCCTTTGTTTTCAATAATATAAGCGTATAGATGTGCAGGAAGCTTTCCATCGTTAGTTTTCAAGAAGTTACACATGTAGTTACTCACACTGTGTTGTATCATTAGTTTTCAAGAAGTTACACATGCAGTTTCTCTCACAGTGTTGTATCGTTATTTTTCAAGAAGTTATGCATACCGATTCAAACACAGGCTTGTATAATTACTTTTCAATAAGATATAGGTGTAGATTCTCAGACAGTGTTTTATCGCTAGCATTCAAGAAGGTATGCGTGTAGATTCTCAAGGCAGTGTTGTATCCTTAGTATTCAAGAAGTTATGCTTATACATTCTCAAAAAGGGTTGTATCATCAGTTTTCAATAAGTTACACGTGTAGATTCTCAGTGTTGTATCGTTATTTTTCAATGAGTTACCCGTGTAGATACTCAGCCAGTGTGTATCATTAATTTTCAATAAATTACACGTTTAGATTCTCCAACAGTGTTGGATCTTTAATTTTCAATAAGTTACATGTGTAGATTTTCAGACAGTATTTTGTCATTTATTTTCAAGCAGTTACCCATATAGATTCAAACACAGTGTTATTAAGTTAATTTCATTAAGATACAGGAATAGGTTCTCAGACAGTGTTGTATATTTAGTTTTCAAGTAGTTACTAATGTAGTTTCTCACACAGTGTTCTATCATTAGTTTTTAATAAGTTACACGTGTAGATTCTCAGACAGTGGTGTTTCGTTAATTTTTAACATTACACGTTTAGAATCTCATACAGTGTTGTATAATTAATTTTCAATAAGTTCCACGTGTAGATTCTCAGACAGTGTTGTATCCTTAGTATTCAAGAAGTTAAGCATGTAAATTCTCAAGGCAGTGTTATATCCTTAGTATTCTATAAGTTAGGCTTATAGATTCTCACACACTGTTGTATCATTACTTTTCTCTAAGATGCATATGTAGATTCTCAGATAGTATTGTATTGTTAGTTTTCCTGTAGTTACACATGTAGTTTCTCACACAGTGTTTTATCACTTGTTTTCAAGATGTTACACGTGTAGATTCTCAGACAGTGTTGTATCTTTAATTTTCAATGAGTTCCCCATGTAGATTCTCACATAGTGTTGTATCTTTAATTTTCAATAAGTTACACGTGTACATTCTCAGATATTGTAGTGTCCTTTATCTTCAAGATGTTACACATATGGATTCAAACACAGTGTTTTATCATTACTTTTCAATAAGATACCCGTGTACATTCTCAGACAGTGTTGTAGAGTTAGTTTTTAATAATTTATGCTTATAGATAAATACAGAGTTATTTCCTTAGTTTTCAAGAAGTTATGCATTCAGTTTGGAACTCTGAGTTGTATCGTCAGATTTCAAGAAGTTACATGGATAGACTCTCACAAAGTGCTGTATAGTTAGTTTTCAAGAAGTTACTTCACATAGATCTTCACACATTGTTGTGTCCTATGTTTTTAAGAAGTTGCACGTTTAGATTCTCTCACATTGTTATATCGTTAGTTTTCAAAATGTTACACATTTAATTTCTCAAACAGTGTTATGATATTAATCTTTATAAGTTACATGTGGAGATTCACACAATGTGTTGTATCATTATTTTTCAAGAAGTTACATATATAGATTCTCACTCAGTGTTTTATCATTAGTTTTCAACAAGTTACACGTATAAATTCTCAGACAGTGTTTTATGGTTAGTTTTCACGTTGTTACACATGTAGTTTCTCCCACAGAGTTGTATCGTTAGTTTTCAATAAGTTACACGTGTAGCTTCTCAGACAGTCTTTTATTGTAATTTTCAATAAGTTACACGTGTAGAATCTCAGACAGTGTTGTGCCTTTATTTTCAAGAATTTACGCATATAGATTCAAACACAGTGTGGTATCATTATTTTCAATAAGATACACGTGTAGATTCTCAGACAGTGTTGTATCGTTAGTTTTCAAAATGTTACTGTCGATTGTCAGACAGTATTGTATCCTTATGTTTCAAGTAGTTATGTATATAGATTCTCACACTGTTGTTTCATTAGTTTTCAAGAAGTTACACGTGTAGATTCTCACATAGTGTAGTATCTTTAATTTTCAATACGTTACACATGTAAATTCTCAGACAGTGTTGTGTCATTTATTTTCAAGACCTTACACATGTAGATTCCAACACAGTTTTGTATTGTTTCTGTTCAATAATATACACGTGTAGATTCTCAGACAGTGTTGTATCGTTAATTTTCAATAAGTTACACTTGTAGATTCACAGACAGTGTTTTATCCTAAGTATTCAAGAAGTTAAGCGTGTAAATTATCAAGACTGAGTTGGATCCTTAGTACTCAATAAGTTAGGCACAGATACACAGTGATGTATCGTTAGTTGTCGATACGTTACATGTGTAGATTCTCAACACTTTTGTGTCCTTCATTTTCAAGTAGTTGTGCATATAGAGTCAAACACAGTTTTATATCATTACTTTTCATTAAGATACACGTGTACGTTCTCAGACAGTGTTGTATATTTAATTTTCTAGAATTTAAACATGTAGTTTCTCACACAGTGATGTATCGTTATTTTTCAGTAATTTACACGTGTAGATGTTCAGACAGTATTGTATCATTAATATTCAGTAAGTTACACATGTAGATTCTCAGACAGTGTTGTATCCTTAGTTTTCCTGAAGTTACTAAAGTCGTTTCTCACATAGAGTTATTTCTTTTGTGTTCAAGAAGTTATGCATTCAGTTTAGAACTCAGAGTTGTATCGTTTGATTCAAGAAATTAATTGGATAGATTCTCACACAGTGCTGTATCGTTCGTTTTTTAAGAACTTACCCACACAGATACTCACACAGTGTTGTATTGTTTGTTTTTAGAAGTTACACATATAGATTCTCTTACATTGTTGTATTGTTAGTTTTCAAGATGTTTTGCATGTAGTTTCTCAAAAATATCGTGTTGTTATATCTTTATAATTTACACGTGGAGATTCTCACACAGTGTTGTATTGTTAGTGTGCAAGAAGTTATACATTCAGTTTAGAACTGTTTGTTGTTTTGTTAGATTTCAAGAAGTTACATATATAGATTATGACTCAGAGCTGTATACTTAGTTTTCAATAAGTCACGAATATAGACTCACACACAATGTTGTTTCGTTTGTTTTCAAGATGTTACTAACATAGTTTCACACAGAGTGTTGTTTCCTTTGTTTTCAATAAGCTACGTTTATAGATGTGCAGGCAGCTTTGTATCACTAGTTTTCAAGAAGTTACCCATGAAGTTTCAATAAGGTACTCATGTAGATTCTCAGACAGTGTTGTATCATTAATTTTCAAGAAGGTACGTTTATAGATTCGCACACAGTGATAGTTTCAAGAAGTTAGGCACAAAGATACTCACACAGCGATGTATCATTTGATTTTAAGAAAATAAATATGTAGATTCTGTCACAATGTTGTATTGTTAGTTTTCAAGAAGTTATTTCAAGAGGTTACACAGAAAGATTCTCACAGAGTACTGTATCATTAGTTTTCAAGAACGTATGTATATAGATTCTCACTCAGTGTTGTATCGTTAATTTTCAATAATATACACGTGTGGATTCTCACACAGTATTATATCGTTAGTTTTCAAGATGTTATGCATTCAGTTTAGAACTAAGTGTTTTATCGTTAGATTTCTAGAATTTACGTAGATACATTCTCACTCAGTGCTGTATCGTTAGTTTTAATATGTTGCGAATATAGATTCTCATACAATGTTATATTGGTTGTTTTCAAGATGTTACGTAGTATCCCACAAAGTGTAGATTCCTTTGTTTTCAATAAGATACGCGTATAAATGTGCAGGCCGGTTTGTATTGTTAGTTTTCAAATTTTACGTCACATATATACTCATACATTGTTGTGTCCTTTGTTTTTAAAAAGTTACACATTTAGATTCTCTCATAGTGTTTTTTCATTAGTTTTTAAGATGCTACGCATTTAGTTTCTCAAACAGTGGTGTGTCATTAATCTTTACAAGTTACAAGTGGAGATTCACACATTGGGTTGTATCGTTAGTTTTCAAGAAGTTACATATATAGATACTTACTCAGTGTTTTATCGTTAGTTTTCAATAAGTTATGAATATAGATTCTCACACAATGCTGTATACTTTGTTTTCAATATGTTATACACATATTTTTTCAAAAAGTGTTGTTTCCTTTGTTTTCAATAAGTTACATGTATATACGTGCAGCCTGCTTTTTATCGTTAATTTTCTAGAAGTTACGCATGTAGTTTCTCACACTGTGTTGTATTGTTAGTTATAAAGAAGTTACAAGTGTAGATGCTCAGAGAGTGTTGTATCATCAACTTTAAATAAGTTACCATGTAGCTTCTCACACAGTATTTTATCTTCAATTTTCAATAAGTTACATGTGTAGATTCATAGACAGTGTTTTATCATTGGTTTTCACGTTGTTACACCTGTAGTTTCACAAACAGACTTGTATAGTTAGTTTTCAATAAGTTACACGTGTAGATTCTCAGTTTTGTTTCATTTATTTTCAAGAAGTTACACATAGAGATTCAAACTGAGTGGTGTATAGTAACTTATCAATAGTATACAAGCTTAGATGCTCAGAAAGTGTTGTTTTATTAGTTTTCAAGAAGTTACACGTGTAGATTCTCAAGACAGTGTTGTATCCTTAGTTTTGAAGAAATTATGCTTACAGATTCTCACACAGGGCTGTATCATGTGATTTCAGTATGTTACACGTGTAGATACTCACACAGTGCACACAGTGTTGTATCTTTAATTTTCAATAAGTTACACGTGTAGATTCTCAGACAATGTTGTGTACTTTATTTTCAAGAGGTTGCACATATAGATTCAAACACAGTTTTATATCGTTACTTTTCAATAAGTTACACGTATAGATTCTGAGAGTGCTTTGTATCATTAGTTTTCAATATTTACACATGTAGTTTCTCTCACAGGGTTGTATCATTAGTTTTAAAGAAGTTACACATATAATTTCTCACAAAGTGTTCTGTCTTCAGTTTTCAAGAAGTTGCACGTGTAGATTATCAGAAAGTGCTGTTTCGTTAATTTTCAATTAGTTACATGGGTAGATTCAAACATAGTTTTATAACATTACTTTTCAATGAGATACACGTGTAGATTCTAAGACAGTGTTGTGTCCTTAGTTTTCAAGTAGTTTCATGTAGTTTTTCACACAGTGTTGTATTGTCAATTTTCAAGAAGTTGCACGTGTAGATTCTCATTCAGTGTTGTATCATTATTTTTCAATAAGTTACCTATGTATATTCTCACACAGTGTTGTATCATTAATTTTCAATAAGATAAAACATGTAGATTCTCACACAGTGTTGTATCATTAATTTTCAAGGTGTTACACGCATAGACTCACAAACAGTGTTGTATCATTAGTTTTCCAGAAGTTACTAACGTAGTTTCTCACAAGGAGTAATTTCGTTAGTTTTCAATAAGTTATGCATTCAGTTTAGAACTCAGAGTTGTATCGATAGATTTCAAAAAATTATGTAGATTCTTATACAGTGCTGTATCGTTAGTTTTCAAGTAGTTACCCACATATATACTAACAAAATGTTGTATCATTTCTTTTTAAGAAGGCGCACACGTAGATTCTCTCAGTGTTGTATCATTAGTTTTCAAGAAGTTACCTAGTTTCTCACACAATGTTGTACGGTTAATTTCAATAAGTTACACGTGTAGATGCTCAGACAGTGTTGTATTGATAGTTTTCAAGAAGTTACACTTATAGAGTCTAACATAGTATTGTATCGTTAATTTTCTAGAAGTTACACATGTATATTCTCAACATTGTTGTATCCTTAGTTTTCAAGTAGTAAGGATTATAGATTCTCACACAGTGTTGTATCACTAGTTTTCAATACATTACATGGGCAGATTGTCACACAGTGTTGTATTTTTATTTTTAAATATTCTATACTTGTAGATTCTCAGACAGTGTTGTGTCATTTATTTTCAAGGAGTTGCGCATATAGACTCAAAGTGTTGTATTGTTACTTTTCAATAAGATACACATGTAGATTTCCAGACAGTTTTGTATCGTTAGTTTTCAAGTAGTTAAACAAGTAGTTTCTCAGTGTTTTATTTTTAGTTTTTAAGGAGTCCCACATGTAGATTCTCTCACAGTGTTATCATTAGTTTTCAAGATGTTACACATGTAGTTTCTCAAATAGTGACGTGTTGTTAATTATTATAAGTTACACGTGGAGATTCTCACAATGCGTTGTATCGTTAGTTTTCAATAAGATACATGTGTAGATTCTCAGTCAGTGTTGTATCATTACTTTTCC